>NC_049986.1:7255002-7260204 GCF_000003815.2 Branchiostoma floridae
ACTGGGCTGAGAGGGGGCAGAGGTCATCCATTGTAGGACGCTGCTCTGTTTTGCATTTCAAGGGTTGAGACAGACAGTGGTGTCCATTTTGTCTGAGTGGAAATTTCCACTTGGGCTTGCTCCTTGGCAAATTTAGCAATTTAGTTTGAGAACCAGTAGCGCCCGGAGAGGCTGCCTAGTTTATTGGTTCGTACTTGGTTGTTCTTTAAGCGTGTGAGTTTGGTTACACGCCTTCAGTTACGTTACGTTTTCAACCCTTGCTGCCCGTGGAGTCCGTGGAGGCTGTCTGATTTACAGGTAGCGTTTTTCAGGGTCTCTGGCAGCTCTGTCTGCTCATATTTTGGTTCCTTTTTAGTTTTATTTGGTTCTAGTTAAAGCTGCATTATGAAGCGTCCTCTTTCAATAAAAGTTGCCGTGTACCGTGATCGGTTAACGTATGAACAAGTGTTTACTTTGCTGAGCGAGGTTTCGGCTCCCATGAGCAGCATTCAGGCTGTTCAGTCTCTGGGACCAAACTCATTCGACGTGTCATTTTCCTCGGTACACGAGCGTACATTGTATGCGGGGAAACTGTCTGGTTTAGACGCCGTGGATGTGTCATCTTACGCGGCGGCGGAGATAATTGTCACGGCCACAAGAATTCCGTATGAGCTCGATGACAACTATGTCAGGAACTGGTTAAATCAATACTGTGCCGTCATCACGTCCCGTATGGTAACATACCGGGACAGACCAACCATCAAAAATGGGAACCGGCAATACAAAGTAGTTTTAAAGCCGGGATGCAATATTCCATCAGCATGGAAAATGTTTGACGGGAGGATGGTTTTCTTCAGGTATGTGGGGCAGCCCCGTACCTGCTTGAGATGCAACCAGGAAGGCCATGAGTCGGCAAATTGTGCAGTAACATTTTGCAACAAATGCCAATCCATTGGGCATTTGGCCATGGATTGTACCAACGATGTTGTGTGCCTCAGTTGCAGGGCAGAGGGACATACGGCCCGCCGTTGTCCCCTGTCCTTCGCAAACAGAATTAAGATGGGAGCCAGTTGGGCTAAGAGCCAAGAGCTCCCGGCAGGTGTGAGTCAGGTCCGTGAACACCATGATGGAGGGGTTCCTCAGGCTGTAAATAAGCCTGATCGGTCGGAACTGGCCCATGTTTCTGACGCAGAGTCTGATGTATCTGATCCTGTTTCGCCTCCAGGTCACCCTGGCAGTGTGGACCCGGGTACTTCTTCGGCTGTGAAGTCGGATGTTTCTTCTCCGGTCGCGGAGTCGGAGGTTTCTCCTCCGGTCGCGGTGGTTGAGCCGTCTGAGGACGTGCTGTCGGAGGCCGCTCCTTCTCTGACCAAGTTTTCTCCGGTCGCGGTGGTTGAGCCGTCTGGGGACTTGCTGTCGGAGGCCGCTCCTTCTCTGGCCAAGCCTGGCCTTTCTTCCTCTTCTAGCGAGCAGGTGCCCTCAACATCTGCTGCTCCGGTACCGGCCCCTCGCGCCCGGTCCCAGAGAAGGAGGCGTAAGGCGGCCAGTCCTATCCGACCTGTTACTCGTCGGTACATGTGTCAGGGTTGTGAGTTGGATTACACAATCACTCTGGAGGTGGTGTCTTGTCATCAGTGCAAGGCAGACATAACTCCAGAATCTGCTCTCCTTGCTTTCTGTGAGGGCCCAGTTTGTCAAAGCGATAATCGCCTCTTTCTTTGTCAGAGCTGCCATGATGGCAACTCTGATATTGCTGACAAAGATTCCAGGAAAAGGGGTAGGGGTGATTCCAGTGAGGGATCTGCCTCTGCAAAGACTTTGTCGAAAGGAAAAAAGATTCGTAAGGAGCCGGATTCCGACTCCAGTCTTGTTATCGAGGAGTTTCCCTCGGAGAGTCTTCGTTCTGTGGACGGTAACGAGTCTGACTCTACTGTTGGCTCCAGAAGCCTCATCATTGATGAGGATACTTCGGATGCCTCTCAGGCTCCAAGTCCCGATTTGGTAGCAAAGGCGAGAGCCATTGTCATCTCCTCTGATTTGTACAAGAATAAGGCTGTCTTTGTGTGCAACCAGTTTATTTCTCATGGTTGTGACGAACTCTTGCATAGTTTTAGGTCTTTGAAATCTCACCTCGCAAAGGCGCATGGCATCTCCGGGGACATTGTGCCTTGTAAGGTTGGTAATTGTTCGAGGTTTTTTAAAACCACCATGTTATGTCTCAAGCACCTCTACAATGTCCACCCCCAATTTGTTAACCGAATTGGTGTGGAAGGAATTGATGATCTGTACCACTAATTCCTCACATTCCGATGTTGTTTGACATTCCTTCTCTATGTAGCCTCATGGTTCTTATTGCTACACTCAATGTCTGTGGGCTCCGTAGTCCGCAGAAGAGGAGGCAGGTTTTCGGCTTTTGCCGTCAACATAAATTTGACGTTGTTTGCCTCCAAGAGTGCCATGTTTCGTCAACATCTGAAGCGGTGCTCTGGGAGAAGGAATGGGGAGGCCAAGCGTTTTGGGCATTGGGCTCCTCCCAATCTAGAGGTGTGGGTATTTTACTCTCTCCATCTTTCAATTTTGATGTGGTTAAAAAGTCTTGTGACGACAGTGGGCGTGTTGTCTGTGTCGTCTTGTCCGATGGTGCGCGTAATTTCAAAGTTTGTAACATGTATGCTCCTAACATTTCTGCGGAGCGTACTGGATTTTTTAAAAATTTGTATAAGTTTCTGTCGGGGGCTGAGCCCCTTATTTTGTGCGGTGATTTTAACTGCGTTGAAGATGTTGATATTGATAAGAGGGGCGGGAACCCGGCTCATGGTAGTGGCGGTTCCACCGTTTTAAAAGACATTTGCGCCGATTTTAATGTGCATGACTCTTGGAGACATGAGAATCCTTCTAAAAAGGTCTTCACTTGGAGACAGCCGACCAAAGGTATTGCCTGTCGGCTGGACCGATTTTATTCGTCTAAATACCTCGTCGTTTCAAACTACTGTTTTTTACCCGCATATTTTACAGACCATGACTGTGTGTCCTTGTCAATTTTACCGGATGTGAAGAAGAAGCCTGGCTTGTGGAAATGTAATGTCTCGATTTTAAAAAGAGACAAAGTTTTAAATGATTTTAAACTCGCTTTTAACAATTGGAAGACTTTGAAACCAGGTTTTCCTTCTTTGCGAGCCTGGTGGGACGATGTAAAGGCTAGAACTCGCTCTCTCCTGATCAGAATTTCTTGTGAACTGGCTAGGGAGAGACGAGAGTCCATGTTTACCTTGAATAATGAACTTGTCGATCTCACCAACAAGATGAACGACGGGGCCTCCTCGGCGGACATCTTGCGTAGGTATGAATGTACTAAGTCTTCCTTGTCCGAGTTGTCCGCTGAGGAGGCTCGCGGTGCTTTTGTTCGGTCCAGAGTCAAGCAATTTGTCGAGGGGGAAAAATGTACCTCGTATTTTGTAAGCCAGGCCTCTTCCCGAAGTAGGCAGCGACGCATTTCTTCGGTCAGAGATTCTACTGGACGTGTTGTCCAAGATGACGAGGAGATTTTAGACGTTTTTAAGCTATTTTATGAAGACCTTTTTAGTGCTGAGCCTATTGATAAGTGTGAGGCGAATAACCTTTGTAACAATTTAGAAGGGTCTTTGGATCCTGATGAAGTCTCTTCATTAGAAGGTCCTCTTTCATTGGATGAGCTTTGGGCTGCATTGCGCAGTATGGAGAATAATAAGTCCCCTGGCAGTGACGGTCTCCCGAAGGAATTTTATGTCGCTTTCTGGGACGTCATTGCCGGGGATCTCCTCTCAGTTTTTGAGGAAGTTTTTTCTTCTGGCGAGCTCTCTCAGAGCCAGAGTTTTGGTGTTATTACTCTCCTTCCAAAAAAAGGGGACCCTCTGGACCCGAAGAACCGTCGCCCCATCTCTTTGTTAAATTGCGATTATGAGATTCTTGCAAAGGTCCTTAACAATAGGCTTAAGATGGTTGCCGCCTCGGTCATCAGTCCTGACCAGACATGCGGTATACCAGGCCGGTCGATACAATGTAACCTACTTTTGATGAGAGATATCATTACATATGTTAATATGAATAACTTTGACTGTGCGATCATTTCTCTGGATCAGGCCAAGGCCTTTGATAGAGTGAATATTGATTTTCTTCACTTGACTCTTGCGAAGATGGGTTTTGGCCCGGTTTTTCGCAAATGGGTTGCTATATTGTACCACAACATTACCAGTGCTGTTCTCGTCAATGGGTCGCTATCATCTTCTTTTTCTCTCTCAAGAGGTGTTCGGCAGGGGTGCCCTATGTCACCCCTGCTGTACGCAATTTCTTTGGAGCCATTTGCCGCTACAGTAAGGGCCGACGCTGCGATTCACGGCCTCAGGTTGCCTGGTGGCCGTGAAGTTAAGATCTCGCAGTATGCGGACGATAACTCGGCTATTGTTACAACCGATGAGTCGATCCGCCGGCTCTTTGCTGTTATTGACATGTATAACAGAGGTTCCGGGTCTCTTTTAAATCTTGACAAATGTATGGGTCTCTGGCTAGGTAGTTGGAGGAAAAGACTCGATTGTCCGAAGAATTTTAAATGGACATCTGTATCCATACGTTTATTGGGAGGTACTTTTGGAAGTGTTAATATGCCTTTAGTCAACTGGAGGGAGAGGCAAGCTAAGTTTGAAGCGGTTCTGCGAAGGTGGGACAGCTTCTCTTTATCCTTCGCTGGCAAGGTTGTCGTCGTTAATAACCTTGCTTTATCTACTTTGTGGTATATTGCTCCTGTATTTTCTCCTCCCGAGTCAGTCGTCAAGGACATTACGAGAGCCGTCTTTAAGTTTTTCTGGAGTTCTCGTGCAGAACTGGTCTCTAGAAAGACAGTTATGCTACCTTTGGACAAAGGTGGATGGGATCTCATTGATTTTGGAGTGAAGGCCAATTGTTTTTATTGTCGGCCGTTTACCAATATTCTTGACCGGCCGGATCTTCCATGGGTCCAGTTGGCAAAATATTGGCTGGTTTTTTTTGCCCGTCGTTTTGAACCATCATCGTGGTCTAACAGTTCCCCCCACTCTCCTGAGGCTCCACCTCACTATTCTTTGATGCGGAAGCTCACCTTGGAATTTGTTAATGCTTCTGCTTCGAAGACTTGCGACAAGATATGCACCGTGCAGTCTTTGTACAAAGCTGCCATTTTAGCTCGTTCTCATACCCCTTCCGCTTGTTTTT
>NC_049986.1:7260314-7302521 GCF_000003815.2 Branchiostoma floridae
AACTACTTGACTTGTTCGATTTGGCACAGAACTCCTTCCCCTCTTTGTCCGAGGAGAAACTGTAGAGATACGGAGACCGTTACCCATGCCATCTGGTCTTGTGGCGAGGTGCTCCTGACCTGGACTTGGGTCGAAGGGTTCATTAGGCGATGGGTGGTCTCTAGTTTTCGTGTTTCTCGCGCGGTCGCTCTCTATGGTGTTATGTCGTCTACCCTGAAGAAGTGTAAGAGAGATGTCTGCACCTACATTTTGGCCGTCGCTCGGTCTAAGATTTGGTGGTCCAGGTGTCAGGCTCTCTTTGACAATAATTTCGTATCTCACATTGAGCTGGTGTCTCTAATCAAGGAGGCTCTTAGGTTTAAACTCAAGATGGAGTTTGTTCGACTTGGTTCTGAAAGTTTCTTGGCTGAGTGGTGCCAATCTGTTAGATGGGCAAGTGTGCGGACGGGAGTTTTGGTTCTACGTTTTTAGAGTCCTTGTCGTAGTAGTCTTTGTTTGGTGCTACAGTCTGTCTTTGCTATTGGTGGATTGTCTGTTAGATGTTCAGTGTGTGTGGTCAGTCCTTCACTATGGTGTTCTCCTTCTACTCTCTAGTCCTCTTTATAATTTCCAGTTTGCTTTGATGTGTCGTTTCTTGGCAGAAGGGTGGGCGGGTGCAAGTCTGCCTCGGGTGGAATGGCACATCCTTTTTCTTTGTTTCCATTCATGAGTTGTTTCTTCTTATATTATGATGGTTTTCAGTTTGGTCTCTGTCTGTATTACTAAAACTGTTTGTATACCCAAAATAACAAAGGGCCTTTGGAAGGGGCTTTGGAAGGGCTGGGTTAAAAGGTCCGTCCATTGATCCATGGATCCATGGAAGAAAGCTGGCGTAAAGCCTTGCCTGGCGGCAAGGCAAAAAATAAACGGCTGCATGGACGCGAGTTTTTAGCGGTGAGAAATTCCCTTTTAACCAGCGGAACTGATATTAAAAGTTAGATTGATGATCCGAAAAATATATGTACTGTTGACGTTGGCAATTTGTTTCCATGATATAGGATAACTGTACTCAACATAGAATGAAAAATCTGCTGAAATTTCACGTAGCTTTATTGACCTCGTTCT
Source organism: Branchiostoma floridae (assembly GCF_000003815.2). Classification (NCBI taxonomy): domain Eukaryota; kingdom Metazoa; phylum Chordata; class Leptocardii; order Amphioxiformes; family Branchiostomatidae; genus Branchiostoma; species Branchiostoma floridae. The sequence continues at coordinate 7,261,419 of NC_049986.1, forward strand.
ACTATCAACTAGTCAAAATGGCCTTCAACATACTCTAGGCCGCTACTGCAACAAATGGAAATTATCAGTCAATCTAAATAAGACAAAAATAATTGTATTTATCAAAAAGGGACATGTGTTTTTCAAATCTCAAATTCCACTTACTCAACAAAGACATAGAAATAGTTTCCTCTTGCTGCTATTTAGGAGTGGTGTTTACAGCTGGGTGCAATTTCACCACAGCAATGAAAGCACTACAAAGATATAACAAACTTTAGCTATCGCCGAGCCATGACTAAACTAAGGATCAGCGATCACCCATTGGAAATTGAAGCTGGTAGATACAACCGAACTCCTCCTAATGATAGACTATGTATATTTTGCGATAAGAATCACATGCATGTAGAAAATGAAATACATTTTGTCCTAGAGTGTTCTCTGTACAATGATCTGCGCAATACATTCGTTAATGCTACACATGTAGATAGGAAATATTTACACATAACGAAAAAAGATATGTTCAAATATCTCATGTCATCATCTGAGCACGATATACTGGAAAATCTCTGTAAGTTCATCTTCAAATGTTTTAAGAAGAGAGAAGATGCATGTAAACTATAGTATATGTATAACTTTGCGTTTACTACCTTTTGTACCAAATTCACTGCATTTAGCCCCAATTGGGCATGAATATGCAATAAACTTTATTGTCATTGTCATTATAAACGCACCCATGTAAACCACGAATTATAACATAGAAGTCTATGGGAAGAAAAAACTCATTGATGAGCGGTTCAGTCATTACTCGACGCATTTGATGACTAGTCTTCCTGGACGACTTAATATATTGCTCAAGTCTTCATTTTTACACACAAAAAAATGGTCTGCCACTAGCACTGTCATATGTTGATCAGAATGTGTTTTTTCAGAAATGATTCATGTTTGTTTTGCACGTTAGAGCAACTCTGGGCCGTCAAACAACTCATGCTACACTCGGAAATCATTCAAAAATCTACACTCACCGATCGAGGCGGTCAGCAGCAGAGCCGAGACAAGCACAATCCACCGCATGCTTTTGACGTCACTGTCAGAACAAAAATACGTGTTAAACATCCAACAGAGGCAAATTGGATTAAAAATATGTAATAACTATGTATATTTGAAAGATTGTGCATATCCTCAAAGCGGTTGTTACTCTTCTAGAACTTGAACGAACGTATAAACATACATTAGAATGCTAGACTTGCATTGAAAACGGTCATATAAACTTTGCCAGTCAGAGCGAGTGTGCACATTTCTTCTTACCGTAGGTGGTGTGTTCAGGAATGTAGTCGAAGTAGATCAAACTTTGGGGCCGGTGGTCAGAACCAGTGTCAGTTCTGCGGCGCCCCAACAAAATTCTCCTCACTCCAAACAGAACACGATCTGAAGCCGTCGAGAGACGACGTCGAAATGCGCCAGCGTGCAGGGTGTGTGGGCGGATATGTCGTCTCAAATCTGAGCCGTTGCCATTGGTCCAAGCATGACGAAATCGCCTCTCCGCCAATCAGTGTCGGCCAGCTCAACGTTGCCATATTGCCGCGAGTACGGAAACTGCGAAACTTCCCTGAATCGTGACAATGGCGATGTCCCAACGAATCTGTGCAGGTGCCTGCCACATCGTACGTTCCCCTTTGTTGTCAGTAAACAACATCGATCCTAATGTTTTTGCTGATGTCTTTGATCTGAGCGCTGTTAATGAGCACATATATGACGTAGATTGAAACAAGTATCGGAAAACAGATAACTAATGTCATAGAATGCCAAAGTAATATAAAATCAAAGAATAAGAACAAAGAACAAAAATGAAAAAAAATCTATTGTTGGCAAAGGTGGGTACCAGCTACCCTCACTCATGAAAATGGCGATGTTACACTGCTCTGTGCATGTGCCTGACACATCGTACGTTCCCCTTTGTTGTCAGTAAACAGCATCGATCCTAATGTTTTCGCTGATGTCTTTGATCTGAGTATGTTTAACTTTGATCGGAGCGGTTCGGCAACTTTCTCGTACCAGAGGGATAAACTCCTTATAATAGAGCACATTAGTAGCACAACCGACCAGCAAGCATACATAAGGTAACTAAAACAACAAAGCAACAACAATAGCGGTGTCTCATATGTGCAATATCTGTCTATGGCATTGCCTCGTGTCCTGATTTTTAGGTCAGTATCTGTGTTCAAAACTAGCATGACTAATATGTCACTGTTTGTACTGACGACAATGAAACGTCAATATATTCAACGCAGTATCCGTGTTCAAAAGTAAGAACAATAACAGTACATCTGAAAGAATTGATTTTGCATATTTTGGCAACGTTTACAACTGAATAACAGAAAACAAGACGACGTCAATCATACGTTTCATAGATGTTATCACTGAAAGTTCGTTGTACTTTCTTGTACAGTTTTACAAGACATCTTCATTTCACAACCCTGTCATACAGAGATATCTAATATGCATGTATATGAATGTGTGTGACTGCGTGTGTGTGTGTTGTGTGTCTACGTGTGTGCGTGTTGTGTATGTGTGTATTGTGTGTGTGTGTGTGTGAGTGTATTTGTGTGTGTGTGTGTATGTGTGTGTGTGTGTATGTGTGTGTGTGTGAGTGTATTTGTGTGTGTGTGTGTGTATGTGTGTGTGTGTGAGTGTATTTGTGTGTGTGTGTGTGTATGTGTGTGTGTGTGTGTGAGTGTGTGTGTGTGTGAATGTGTGTGTGAGTGAGTGTATTTTGTGCGTGGGCGATGAAAATTGATGCGCACGCGGATGCAATACAAGACATCAGGGCCATCCTTCTTCCTATACATATAGAAGGAAAAAAAGTCAATGTAGAAAAATCTGAAAAGTTAAGGCGTGAACAAGGCACCAACTCTGCTAAAAATGGGGTACCTTATGAATGACCTTATGAATGACCGAAATTTGAATCTTCATATGCACTATCAAACCAGCAGTAGTCATATCAAAGAAAATTATCCTATGGTTTGGTTTGAAAGAACGAGACGGAGTTCATGGAGTTCAAAGGTAAACGTTGAAAACAGGACATAAAGTTTACATCCGTTTAACATTGTCTTATCAGTTATCACCATTAGGTGACCTCAACACGACGGACAAAAACAAGTTGCCTATTGATAATTCGTGGACTTATTCGTAAGGTAACGGTTTTATGGAAAATTGAGCCATGTTGAAAATGCAACTGACCGCGTGACGTACCATCACTTATTTTTATTTGTTTGATGGCGACTCTCTCGTCCTTCTGTATTCACAAGTTCCTTTCCACTCAACTTTGTCTTCAAAGATGTTTTCAAAAATCTTTAAAATCCTCCTCCACAAAGCAACAAATTTGTATACAGCAAGAAATTGAATATAGGAAAGGACACTGACTTTTTTTTACCTTTGACCTAACTTCCTGTTCGAGTACCTAGCTTGTGAAAACCAGTGATGGCATTTTGACCTCCAAGTCAACCTTCACTTCAGTCGGTGGAGACACACCCGTATGGACGAACATGTGTCATTGTTCGTTAATTGCCATCAGAAACAGTGGCAAAGCTGGGAAGGGGACAGATGTACATCACTCGTTCTCATTGAAATGTCGAAAATTGCATTTTTTTGGTCGAAAAATAAATCGGCTTTATTTTCAGTGAAAACTAAGTGGTTGTTTAGGAAAATTCCTCTTTTAACCATAGCCAAAAAATGGCAACTTATTATTTTCGGTCCCATTGGTAATGCATTATAGGGCATGTAACAAACGTTACCGGTAACGTTTGTTACAACAGTAGACTTTACCCTGTTTTCTTCGAAAGGACTCATTTTATTGACTACATCATTTAGGTATAAGTGGGCGTCCCTAGGAACATTTAAAAAGTGGGCAGCTTTTTTACACCAGGTCAAATAGAAAGCTTAGACAGTATCGAACAATGGTAACGTTTGTTACAGTCATTTCTGTACAACATTTTGTTAAGCAAGGTGCGATACAAATGACAGTCAACAACCCTTTCTTGTTTCTTTAGAAAGCCAGAAAAACTGTACAGCGTCACAAAAACGGTCATTTCTAGTCTTATCCGTGGATAATATAACCTTGGCAACCATCGTTCTCATGGTGGTAACGTTTGTTACAGAATCTGGCGACAGGCATAAACCACCTCACATAGCCTCCAAGATCAGTGACAGGAGCGATCTGACGTGATCGTTTAGAGGGCCTGGTCAGCTGGTTTCACCTACCGAACAATCATTCTGGGAACTGAATTGTTACATTTTTGGCTTCTATTTGAATTCTTCGTTTCTTCTCAGGCGACAGCCATTTTTTAGGGGGTGAAATCCCACCCGTGGCTATAATAATCTTCTAAGCCATCACCAATACGAATTTTGCTGTGCATCTTTTGTAAAACATTACTGGGGTTGTGGAAAAATGAAGGAACCAGTGATGTTGTCTATAATTTGCTCCATTTCAAGGCCTGAAGTCAGGCGACAGCATTTCGACATTAAAATGAGAACGAGCCACATGTGTTTGTGTGTGGATAGTCTTCAGCACCAGGGACAAACTCGAAATATACTACTACTTGTACTGGCATGTGCTCCCCTTAAGCAACAGGATATATACAGTGGGTTGAAATCAACAGCAAAGTAAGTCATTTCATTCATATTATTTCACCAGGACAGAAAAGTAAGGTACACTTAGGTAGCTTACATCTGCTGACGTCGAATTTGAAGATTTTAACTAAAAATTTTGTTTTCAGTATTTTTTTTGTCTGTACTGTGGGTCTGACTGTCCCAGCCTTGACTATCTGCCATATTTGCGCCCTCGGGCGATAGGGAATGGTTCACTATATTCTTGTCGAACTGGTTACGGGTCAAATTTGAAAAGTGAAGGACGCGAAAGCCGAGGACTGGGTCAAACTTGAACAAGATGGCATCCAACCTAAACAAGGCGTTTTTCTTCCTCTTTACCTGTTTGATCTTATCAGAGTCGATTCTCGCAACCGTGCTGTTGTCGGTGACCGTACCAGAGAACGCTCGCACGGGGGAGACTGTCCTTAACGTCGGGTCAGCAGTAGGGAAAAGTCTCGGTGAGGAAGCTCGCTGTGAAATCTTCGACGGGAACAAGAACGGACGCTTCCGTGTTGTTTATAGCACACCCGACTGTGTGATCCAAGTTGCACGTCCGTTGGAATACAGCGTGGAGCCGACCTATAACCTCACGTTGAACGTCACTAGAAGGTCATCACCAGAGCAGCTGTATGTATATGTACATGTACGACTCCAAGACGTGGAGGGATATCCTCCTATTTATAACAACACCTGCGAAATGCCTATCCGGAGTGCGCAGCAGAAGAGTCGGTCAGGTGAGTTGATCTTCGACGTGAAAACGATGGCGGAAGCTGTAACCATACCTGGCGGAGTGGTTTATTACAATGACTACACGTTTATTGAAACCCTATCTTCAGATGTTTACGCTTTCAGCTACACCACCTCAAATGACTGCACGGTAAAGGTTGTATCAGACGTCGGACATGCAGTACAAATCAGACAGTATCAGGATCTTTGGAACGCAAACATGAGGTGCTTTAGATGTTTTCCTTCTCGATATAGCACGTCTAGCTTTCAATTTGGAATTCTTAACAGACATAGCGGGGCTCCTACGTGCACGTTTATCGAGAACAACGATCTGCCTATACCTCGGACTAAGTCACACTTTAGACTTGTCGCTTTGTTAACTCTAGCTTCAACAGGAAGCCATCAATTCACATGCGAGCTTCCTGACGACTTTTCTTTCACCACCAAACTTGGTACAGGCGTGATAGGTGAAATACTCCATCCTTCTGTTGAGGTTCACTTCCAGCCGGTTGGATGTCCACCGGACAAATACGGCCTGTTGTGTGATCAAAATTGTACCTGTGAGAATGGCGCCCGCTGCCATGGGTTAAACGGGGCCTGTAAGTGTCAGCCTGGATGGCAAGGTGACGTCTGCGACATTCCTCACAGTACTGTTGTGATCACAGCGACACCTAGCGACTCGCGAAGGATTTACATCACCGGCTCTGTAATTCTGCGTTGCAAGGCTTTCCATCTGACTGTCGAGAACATGATGTGGACATTTCCTAATAAAACAGAAAAGTGGCTGCAAGGAGCTGACGAAGATCGGGTAAGGATCGAAAGCGTACAGTCCGAACACAACGGTACCTACGAATGTACTGTTGTAACAGACAAGAGGTGGATCTTTCGTACTAGTTATGAGCTTCAAGCCGTCGCTTGTCCTCCAGACAAAACAGGCGAACTGTGTGCAGAGTCGTGCGACTGTCCGAGTGGTGCGAGCTGTGACAGGTGGGTTGGCTGTGTCTGTCCCCCAGGGTGGGCGGGAACCAGGTGTCAGACACCATGTCAAGCTGGTACATACGGGCAGGGGTGCAGCAGTGATTGCCGCTGTGAGAATCACGCCAGGTGCGCTCCTATCGACGGCTGGTGTAACTGCACCGAGGGCTGGTTCGGCCGACACTGCAACATTCCCTGCCCCACTGGTCTGTACGGATGGAGATGTCGGCACGACTGTGGCTGTAAGAACAACGCCACGTGTCACCACGTGGATGGAAGCTGCGCCTGCGAGCCGCCATGGACTGGACAGTTGTGTGACGTCATGCAAACGGACACATCACCATTCCCGTTGCTACTCCAGATCTTAATACCGACGATACTGACCCTGCTGATCGTGGCAGCATTGATGGCACTCTACAAAAGGAACAGAGCTAATCTGGCGGGAGTTAATAATGCCACAGAGGAGGAGAAAAGGGCTCTCCTGGAACTAAGGAATATGGAAGAAGACCTGGCACAAAGTTTGCAGCCGGGTTGGCTCAACCGTTGGGAAAAGAGACCAAACGATCTGACTACGGGTGACTTGATCGGACTGGGTGCGTTTGCGCAGATCAGGAAGGGACATCTCCGTACTGCTGGCGCTAAAGTCGCGGTAGCCGTGAAGTCCGTCCGAGGGGAAGACCGACAATTCTATCGAGCTTTCTGTCGGGAGGTCGCTTCACTCATAGCCGTGCACCAAACAGATGGACATGCCAACATCATCAGGCTGTACGGAGTCATCACCAAGTCAACACCGAAGTGTATTCTCCTGGAATATGCTGCTAAGGGCGACCTCTCGTTGATTCTAAAACAGCAACCGAGACAGAATGGTGCTATCCCCTTGGGTGACCTCCTTCGCTATGCCGTCCACATATCATGTGCCCTGAAGGAGCTCCGACGTCTGCGCATCGCTCACGGTGACGTGGCCGCCCGAAACGTTCTCGTCAGCGGTGATGACGTAGCCAAACTTGCTGACTTTGGTCTGGCCCATGACGTATACACAGCTACTGCTTACGTTTCCGCTGACCATGAGGAGAAAGGGGCGGCCGAGCTCTTGCCTCTGAAGTGGATGGCTCTGGAGTCGCTGGAGTCTCGCAAGTTCACGTGCGAGAGCGACACGTGGTCGTTCGGCGTGCTGCTGTGGGAGATCGCCGCGTTCGGGGATGAACCCGTCTATGCGCACGAGATCCAACTGAGTTGTCCCAGGTTGGTCGGGATCCTGAGACAGGGATATCGTCTGCAGAAACCACCCGGGTGTCCGGACAGACTGTATGACGTCATGAAGTCGTGTTGGCGGGAAGAACCGTCGACAAGACCTGAGCCGATAGAACTGGAGCAAAAGCTGACAGAATGTCGTCAAGAAATAGATCCCTTACTGGTTATGGAGAAGGAGACGTTAGTTTAGATAACTGAACAAAAATAGTACACTTATACAAGCATTGGCCAATCGAAAGGAGCGAAACATATGCCAGAGCAGAGGGAATAAGTACAGACTGCAAGGGGGAATGGCTCCTTCTGTTAACATTGATACTGAGTGTTGTTGTAAAAAGCCAAAGACTGCAATGTTTCGAATATTTTCTGTGGAAATTTTTGTTTCAAAATTCAATCTCCTTACAAATGTATGCACCAAAGAACAAATGTGAATTTTCATAAATTGGACAAAGGAATTCACACGTATAATACCAAGGGATCTATGTGTCATACAGGAGTTTTTCAAGTTTGGGTTGGCTATATGATAACAAGGTTAATGACCTGCTTTTCCTCGGTGTATATGGTGTCATCAACCACCTCATAAAACCAGCTTGTTCGCTCCGGTCACTCTGTGGTTTTATTCGGTGGGTATAGCAAAGGCCCTTGCGTTATGAAACCAAATACACCTCGGGGCGGGTCAGTAACCCTTACTAATTTTGCGCATCGGTGATGCAGATTCCCAAAGTACAAAGGAAATACATCAGGTCACTGGTATTTTCCACAACATATTGTAATTATACAGGTGTACATGTACATTTTACAAGTGACATTGATAAACAGAAAAAAGAACTACACTGTTAACTACAGACTCCTGCATCAACTGTTAAAAGATTTCCTAAAAAGTAGTTACTCCAGCAACTGCATATGATTTTGGAAACGGTCAGATTTAATCTGTTAACAGTTATGAAATGTAGAATTTTAACCCCATTGCTAGGACTGTAATAGAATACACAACATTTCTTGCCTAGGTATCAGAGGCTGTTTTATCCTGCAGTAAATATGATGATATCAGAGAGTATAGAAAAGAAGTTAGTGAGTCACAATAAAGCACAAATCTAACATACTCCTTGTTTGTACAGTGTGTAATGCATGGAATGCAATAGAACTGAGATATACGAGTGATATATGAGTGTGTTTTCTTAACTTAACTTCACCTAAGGCCTAGAAAAAAAATGTTGCGTTTCCTGTTTCAGTCTTGAAAAAAAAAAGGGTCAGTAGGTAGAGATTACCTTTTATTCTTGTAATTTTTTTAAGCTGGCCAAAACTACAGTGTGACATATCACAATGCAGTTGAGCAAAGTAACCTGAAATGCATGAGGACACTAAGTGTCTTTTGATGTCAAACTTGAATGTTGTGCATAAGAAGCAGGCTGAATGAAAATTATAACGGGAAGCTATGTGACTATGTTTGGAAGGAGAGAGTGGACCTGGTCCGGGCAAGTAGCCCGCGACGATGATGATGTGACTCCACTGCCTACCTGTGACTCCACTGCCTACCCAAAACCTAAAGTCTACGGTCGGTAGGTTTTTGTAGGGTAGGTAGGGAAACAGGAAACACAACATTTTGTTTCCTAGGCCTAACTTTAAGAATTAATTAGAAACATATGCACAAGTGTTCAAAGATGCTGAGTATGTAAATTTGAAGTTCTGAATATTTAGAAAGAATTATAGGAGACATGGGAATTTCTGCTAGAATCGTCTTGTCATCTGTTTCTTGAACTTCTCAAAGTGGAAGTCATCTGTAGCTCTTTCACCTGGCCTCTTCTTTGTCTGAGATGTTTCTGAGAAAATGAAAAAAAAAAAGATATCCTGATAGTGATATGGGCAAAGTTTGCAAACATATTGATCTAATATCAGCTGCTGTTTGTCTGTCTGTGTACAAGTTATCAGAACGGCTGGATGGATTGGTTTTATACTTGGTATGTTGGTGGGGTGTGATGAAAGCTGGAAGTGATTAGATTTGTATCTGTATCGACGTATCTGTCGATATAATCAATGTAATAATATCAGAAATCACCCCTATATCTGCGATATATTGGAACAGGCATCGTGTTTTCAGTGTTTGTTAATCAGCTTATCCCCAAGCAGATGGTGAGGTGATTTGTTTGGCCAGTGATTGTCATGAACAGATGTCTTTTCTTTTTGGAACAGTTGGCACTGCAGGACAACTGTTTGCGGGTTTGGTAATCCCTTATCTGAACAGTTGACGTCGTATGGCAACTGGTTAAGGCATCTGTAACAGTTGACTCCTTAGAGCAACTGTTTGCCAATCCCGGACAATTTGAATATGATAATCAACTTTGTATTTATCTACTTGTGCCTTTGGGGACCTGTTGTGTTGGTATGTACTTGGATTATTATATATCTGGCATAAACTTGTCCCCGTAACCTATATGTAGGTATTGGCTGATGGACACTTTGTGTCTTATTGCTTGTGTTGAAGATCCTGATGTGTCGCATTTATTTCTAATGAATTCTGAAACATACTCTCTACCTTGCAAGTTGCCAGTACTATCATAACGTGATAATATAAACATCATAAAGATTCCTCACACCTGTTGCATGTTACAATAGTGCCCATGTGATACTATCCACATAAATAGTAGAAATAACACGAATATCATTACATACAAGTCATCATCAACAAATATAGAGTCGACAAAAAACACTCAATATTTCATGGAGGTATGAGGTCGCGGAACTCTAGTTTGGCTCTATCCTTTACACCAACCCAAAGTTATCTTACTATTCACATGAAAATCAACCACAACACCTTTGCTGTATGCATGCAATCTGACCACAGTCGAACTTTAACATTTACACTGAAGATGGTATCTTTCTACAAGCATTTTCCTTTCTTTCTAACGTTAGGAAGGTTGTGAGCAGGATATTATATTCATTCTTGTGCATTTTGTGAATGGGTATAGGGTGTGTTTTTAAGAAAAGTGATGATGGAACAATATTCTTAAATGCCTTTCTTATATCGTAGCTTTCAGAAAAAAAGGCTCTCAGAGTGTTTTTCTACAAGTATTATCATCTAATCATTCAAAATGATTACTCAATGCACTGTACAAATCTTGAAATGTTGTGTGGTTTTATTTTTGCAGTGCCTCGTCAAAATGAAACCATGACACTGCAGATGTGTATTTTCACGGTTACAGGATTGTTTCCATCGCAAACACAGTAAAAACATCCAATTCAATTTATTTGTTGCTTCTCGAATTTGCCTGTTCATTTTTTTTCATTTTCATAGAAAAGAAAATTAAGGCCCGAGAAAAAATAGTACAGGTTTTGCTATCACAAACCTGTAAATATCGCCATTCAGAGCCACATACACATAATTTCAGTCTAAAAATAATGCTTTTTATTCAGGACATTAGTAACAAATCAAAGGAAGGATTTCCTTGTATTAAACATGCCATTAAACTCCTCAGGCTGCTGTTTTTTGTGTTATTCAAGCCATACATCTTCACCCCAGACCTTTTGAAAAAAAATTTTTTCGACCTGTCGGTACAATTTTTGTCTGAAATAATACGAGAAGCAACAAATAAATTTGATGTGGCCTTACTACAAAATTACATTCTTACAAAAGCAAGTGAATTTACAGTACCTTCCATGATGGGGGGCTCAGTGTCCCCCACTTTAAGTGGGCGTGGTTTGGGTGCCTCTTGCTTCACCACCTTCTTGGTCTCGGTGTCCTCACGGTAAACTACGGGGAGTACAAAATGATGCCATTAGTAACAAAGGCATTACAGGAACTAATTTTAAATATTAATCTACATGTCAGAAAGTTTTACCTTTAAGTTAGCATATGATAGTCCTATTCACATCTGTTGTGCTGTACATGCTACATGCTACATATGACAGTCCACATCTGTTGTTCTGTACATACTATGTATATGACAGTCCTACCCACATCTGTAGTGCTGTACATGCTACATATGGCAGTCCTACTCACATCTGTTGTGCTGTACACGCTACATATGGCAGTACATCTGTTGTGCTGCACAAGCTACATATGACAGTCCTACTCACACCTGTTGTGCTGCACATGCTACATATGACTGTACTACTCACATCTGCTGCGCTGTACATGCTACATATGACAGTCCTACTCACACCTGTTGTGCTGTACGAGGGTGAGTCAGAAAGTAATTCAAGTGGTTTCATAACAGACTCGATTTTTAATCAATTGAGTTGAAATTTGGCACAAAAGTAGAGATATATGTCTTCTTGAGATTGAATGTTTTAGATTTGGTCTTTATCATTTTTTTGAGCAACTGAGTTGATTTCAAGATGAACACACCCTTGGTAGCTTGTCAGGCTATCAATTCCTCTAAATATGACCCACTGAAAATCACTGTAGGAGGTTGAAATTATACATGTATTATAATAATACCAAATGTCTCTATAGGTTGCGTGCCAATTTTTATCTCTAAACTCGTAATGGTTCTTTATTTACAGCTGCTAGGATGTGATAAGATGTGTTATAGAGCTGTTGGATTTATACGCGAATTCGTGAGTTGTTGGTAAAAAGACTACTTTTTTCATCAATCAAAAGAAACGAAACTTTACACAGTTATTAACTGTTTAAAGTCCAAAAAGTGTGCTAAGTTTCATTTCTCTTTGTTAATGGGAAAGAAGGCTACAGACAGTTTTAATCAAAACACCACAGATCTCATGACCCTGACGACCGCTTATACCTCACTCTATACCAGCAACGAAAAAAGAAAAACTGCTCGGATTTCAGAGTTGAAATTAAGCATGTGGCTTATAGAAAAATGCAGCTTATTACATGTGCAGGCTCTGTCTCCTACAATAGCAAAAATTGGTTTAGGGAAATTCTTAATTGTACGTTAATTGGACCTCACTTTTCTTCTGACGGGATACCAAGGGTGTGGTCACCTTGAAAGCAGCTCAGTCACTCATAAAATAATGAGCAACAAATTTAGATATTTCAACCTAAAAAGGAGATATGTCTTAACCTTTGTGCCAAATTTCAACTCATTCCATCAAAGAACGACTCTGTTATGAAACCACTTGCATTACTTTCTGACTCACCCTCGTACATGCTACATATGACAGTCCTACACACATCTGTTGTGCTGTACATGACAGTCCTACACACATATGTTGTGCTGTACACACTACATGACAGTCCTACTTACATCTGTTGTGCTGTACATGCTATGTATGACAGTCCTACTCACATCTGTTGTGCTGTACATGCTACACGTGACAGTCCTACTTTCATCTGTTGTGCTGTACATACTACATGACAGTCCTACTCACATCTGTTGTGCTATACATGCTACACGTGACAGTCCTACTTTCATCTGTTGTGCTGTACATACTACATGACAGTCCTACTCACATCTGTTGTGCTATACGTGCTACATATGACAGTCCTACTCACATCTGTTGTGCTGTACATAGTTGACAGCCATGTTGACAGGTACAAAGGATGTTCCCTTGTCCCTTTTCTTCCTCATCTGCTCCTGAAGTCTCTGCTTGGCATCTTCAGTGGCTTCAATATTCCTTATCTTCTCTCTGGAAAAAGTATGGACCACACATTAATTTTACATCTGCACTATCAACTCTAGTATTGTATCAGCAATAAATACAAACATCATAATTTATGATTAGTGAGTAAACATTTGGCCCCAGTATTGCTATGCTCATCTACACTACATGACACTAAACTACACTACAATATACTGTACACTACACGTACACTACACTAGGCTACATCACAGTTCACTATAGGGGTGGGTACCGGTACAGAAGATTCAGGTCCAGGTCCGGGCATGGACCTAATCCTCTGGACCTGATTCAGTATGTGAAAACTTTTGGATAGATGATACTCAAAACAATGGTCCATTTTGCAACAAGGAAATCTGTTTTTGTGGACTAAGGTGTTCTAATATCCTACAAGGCCTCTGTATGACTGCCTCTGTACGACTGATTATAAAACTTGGTAGAAATGACTATAGACTCTACTCTACTTCGCTCTTGTTATTTTCTTCGACTGGTAAGCCAAAATGTGTGATTACCTGATCACATAATCTGTTCATTTTCCAATAGGTCCAACATCCGGTCGACTGAATTTTTTTCAGGTCCGTTTTTTCTTGACTGGTCCATTAAGAAAAAATGGTTTTGTACCGGTACACCGGTACACTGGTACCCCTAGTTCACTACACTTAAACTTTCATTATATTACATTACACTACACTTACTACACAACACACAACACTACACACTACGCTACACTACATAGTTTCAGCAGGGTTTCACTTACTGTATCCCAAGATCCACCTCCGGTATCCCGCTCAGCATCTGATTGGACAACATCTCCTCGGACCTGGTAGATGTGGCAGCCTTCAGAACAGAGCAAAAGTCAGTACGTTCCACAAGCCCAGAGCTCGCATGTTTCTGGCATGTTTTTTAAAGCACAAAGATTACAAAGCCACTAACAACCTAATAAACATTCCAAACTATGGTATGTAAATATACTGTAGATTGTTAAATGGTTGTGAAAGAGATCAAATGGACAATGACCAATAATGATACACATTGAAACTGTCTATGAAATGTGTACTGCAAAATGTTTTCTTTAGCAAAAGGTTATTTAGCCATTGTATGGATGATATAGAAAAAGAATGTTTATCCATGAGTAAGACCCCGTTCACACTCAAAAAAATGAAGCGGCTTCAACGTCGAAGCCGCTTCAACGGGCAAGCCGCTTCAAAAAAATTACGTTCACACTCATTTCAGACAATCCGATTAATCGCACACAATTCCATACCTGGACTTCAGGTACTTTTTTACAACATTGTTTGTAGGTTTTCTCAAACCCACTCTTAATAGTCTTATATCATGATCCAGAGAGAAAGCTGTTCAAAGATATGCTTGTTTTTTGAGATTTTGTTTTAGCTTGCTGTGTTTCCTCTCTCTTCGCGTGATAATTAAAACTTTGTTTGCTTCCCATTCCACTTGCCTTGACCCTACAGCGATTTTGTTTTCTTTCCAGACATTATCATTGGGCACAAAAATCAGTAACGTGAGCAAACCTGTCAGTGTGGCGTGTGTTCCTGCTCCCGATACCTGGATATATAACCTCCAACAGGGGGCAAATCGGAAATTTGCATAGAATCTATCCCACGTTGCGTTCACACTCGCGATTTCAGCCAAGAGGCTTGTTCACAAGTGTCTCAAACTACCTCCCAGGGATGGATTGAAAACGAGCCGGATCGGTGAAAATCCAAGCCGCTTGGAGCGTTCACATTCAAGAAAACGATCCGGATCAAGCGGCTTCGACATTGAAGCCGCTTCATTTTTTTGAGTGTGAACGGGGTCTAAGTGAGTGAGTGAGTGGGTGCGTGCATGATTGAGTGAGTGTGAGTAAGTGAGTGCTTGAGTGAGTGGGTAGGTGGGTGAGTGAGTGCATGAGTTAGTGAGTGGGTGTGAGTGAGTGGGTGTGAGTGAGTAAGTGAGTGAGTAAGTGAGTGAGTGAATGAGTGAGTGAGTGAGTGAGCGAGCGAGCGAGAGAGTGAGTGAGTGATTACAGATTTAAAGACAAAAGAAAATCCAACCTTACCTTTAATCTGTCTGGTAGTTCATACAGCAAGTCTTCAGCTCCTTTTATCCTAGGAATAAGCAGCACCAAAATTTGTATTACTCAATTAGATACAATAATTGTAGCAACAAGAAAGCTGTAACAGTCAGTCCTTTGAATGTCCAAAGTGTGTTTGATACATAAGGTTGCCAAAATTATGTCCAATATTCAATCATATTGCGACATTCTAGATACAATTCCTAGCAGCTGAAACTTGGATTGAAATCGACTAATCAATGCAAGCATTATATTTCTTGGTCATATATTATAGTATTTTATAGTATTTATACTTCTACCATAGTATTTATACTTCTACCATAGTTAAAACAAATAATCTATAGGAGAGACACAAGGTTTATCCAACAATGCACAACAAATGTGAAGGGAGAAAACGCATATTTTGTCACTTTCCTCGTCAGTTTTGTTGGATATCTACATTTATGTTACAATATGGGAAGACATTTAGGTAACATCTTTAAGACAAGAGTAACATCTTCATTCATGGGAAGACATTTAGGTAACATCTTTAAGACAAGAGTAACATCTTCATTCATGGGAAGACATTTAGGTAACATCTTTAAGACAAGAGTAACATCTTCATTCATGGGAAGACATTTAGGTAACATCTTTAAGACAAGAGTAACATCTTCACTTACTTTGCTTGGCTAGCCTCCTTTTCCTTTTCTTGGCCTTTCCTTTTCTTCATTTCCACTTCAATGTACTTCATCCTGAATGAAGAAGATTTCACAAAGAATACTTCATTGCACATTTTTCTCTTTGTTGGAAATTTTCATCTCATAGGTGTATCATTAGCGTGCAAATTCCATTACCTAACTCATTTACTCCATTTGGTATATCTATTTGCTTGTATCATATTTCTTTGGTTTGTTGTGTAATTTTTTTTATCATAGATCATGCACTTAAGTTGATTTTAGCCTGTTTTATGTTCATGTACAGAGGGCACATTGGAAAACACACTACCAGTGACATATTCGTCCCTGGATAGATAATAATTTGAAATTAATATCAAAACCAGAAGTTCTTCTAGACTACCATATAGAAAGCTCTTAGGGGCCAATAGTTGACCTTGTTCTTGGCCATTTTGCCAACACATACCCACATACCATACATGTACGTTATAACAATCCATCCTTGTGTTATGCAGTCTACAAAGATACATACAAGCAAACCCACAAATGGCATAAAAAATGTGAAAAACATAATTTTCTTGGTGAGATTAAATGTTAAAAGAACAAGGTCCCTTGGCTTTAAGACATAGGAAGTCTTACATTTCCGCATGTTCATCTCTGGTGTTGGTCTCGGCTGAGAAGGATGTTCCCAAGTCTGACAGGTCTTTGTCATCTTCTTCTCCTGTCCTGTTGGTGTTTTACAAAGGAAATATGTATCAATACAGTAGTTATGATATAGTTATATGGATGTTTACACGAGGGACTTGAGGACTTTTGCCCTGTTGATATTGACACAGAGCACTGGGATGACCTTGCAAATGACAGATCCAGCGGAGATGCACACTATCCAGGCAGCTGAAATCAGGAGAAACCAGACTGATGCACATGGCAGAAGACAAGTGGATCCTGCGAAAAGAACTCTGCAACAGACCTGAGTCAGCTTACAGATGTACCCTACATGTATGTGGCAGAGACTGTCATTGTCCTATAGGACTTTTTAGCCACAGCTAACACTGTAGAGCTGATATCGGATAGGATTTTACCATGGTCAGTATTGACTGAAGGAGGCCATATATATATATATCAAACAGACATGGTAGTAAATTTGTAGGATATATCTATCACACCAGAAACTGTCTACAATGTAGTTGTCATTCACAGTGATAATCAGTTAAGCAAAGGACATCCACCAAGTAGGAACAATTAGTCCATGGGCCAGGACCCCAAAAGTAAACATCCTTTTATTACTGAAAAGCTATTTTGGATACATTTTGGATATCATTTTACAGCGGTTTATGATTCAGTTATACCCCCTTTCCACTAGGACGGCGCTCTCGCCGCGCTCTCTCTGTGACATAGAATTTGACAGATCATTCAACGAATTGTATAGAAAAGAAACTATTTTTTTACACTTTGTGTGCTTTGCTGTCCTCTCAGTCACACTTTGATATGCTGTATGATATACCCAGTATGAAATCAAATTAAGGTTACACATATCCTATTTAGGTCGCAGTGAGAGCGCAGCGCGATCGCCGTCTAGTGGAAAGGGGGCCTTACAACAGTGAGATTTCCACAAAACGTATTCAGACTAACTTGAAAATATCTTAGTCTTATTTGATGGGAAGTAGGCCAGAATTCTATAATTGTAAACACCAAATAAGTAACTGGTTTATCGATTCATAAACCCACAGATGTGGAGAAACAGATTATCATACAACAATGAAAAATAAATCATATATATGTTGGATGATAACATTTGCTTTTGAGTTTGCTTTACAAGCAATATGTAATCATCACTGGTAGCCTGCCGCCGATAGAACACCAAACTTGCAGGCATTCGGACCCATAAGCCTTGTTTTTCCTCCCTGTTTAGAAGTATTATATAGACTTAGACATTAATAGTTTGGCAAGCCATCCACCGACAGTCAAAACACTCCGCGTCACAAAAAATGTATGTAATAACAAACATTTTCATTTGTGACATTTGAAAATTGTTGAAGAAACCTATAAACATACATCAATACAGATACTTGGTGCAAAACACATAATTAATCGAGTCAAATCTGGTCTAAGGTTTGTGTCCGTTCATTTGGGTCACTTCTTCTACTGTAACTGTAAAAGTCTTTCAAGGTTATTATATAACATATGTAACATATCAAAAGAAAATTATTTTATTATAAATCTCATTTCGAGGCATCTTCATCATTTTACAGTGAATTTTCATAAAATGACATCGCTGCGATTTCCGATAACAAGTTCCTTTAGTCTAGAAACGCAACAGTGACGCAAGTAAGTGGGATTGCAACAGAAAATCGGCGAAAAGAACAACAGTTAATCTCGAACCAGATCCACGGTGCGTAATGTATAGTATCAAACTCCCCTCCGGTGCCCGTTTGACTCCCTTAGCCGGCTATACTCCCTGGCCAGCTTTGATACTATCTTATGGCACCGTAGGATCTGCTTGGAGATTACGCAACAGTGACACAGTGGGCGGACCCCGCAGTGACGCAAGCGTGACGCGAGTCTAGTGGGAGCGCACCTTAAAGAAGACAAGGGTCGAATATCGCGTTTATCAAGACTCTCCTAATATATATGCAAATGACGGAGCAGGGCCTGCCATGGGGTGTCGGGTTTTACTATGCGATAGCAACACATTTCCATTAGATCTCCTTCTGATTAAATTCTAACAGTTTCTTCATCATACTTGGTTACATGTATGATATTGATAATGAAGTAGCAGTTGTTTAAAAGTGTAAGATCGTCTTTATTTCTTCTAAATGAGATAGTATACAATGCGTGACACCAAAGCATGGCTTTTAGCGTCCAGATCTAACAGATATGCCTGTGCGTGACTTCTTCAACACTGATAATGATCTGATAAACAAACATTCATGCCATGAATATTTGTGCACAGGCTTTTACTGGCACGACAATGGTCATGGTCATGGGACAAAATAGTAAACATTTGCGACCTGCATACTGCTCGGTTCTGCTTTTGTATCTTGTACAATATAATGTTTACATAAATAAGCATAGTACCGACCATGCTGGGGTGACGGTAAAGAAGGGAAGGGTCGAATTGTTTATCAAGACTCTCCTAATATATATGCAAATGGCGGAGCAGGACCTCTATCCTGCCATGGGGTGTCGGGTTTTACTACGCGATAGCAACACATTTCGATTAGATCTACTTCTCATTCAATTCTAACAGTTTCTTCATCATTCTTGGTTACATTTATGATACTGATAATGAATAAGAAGCTATCTTAAGGGGTAATATCGTCTTTATTTGTTATAAATGAGATACTATGCGTAGCACTGAATGAACTTGCATGACAATTGGCTCCTTGCCTTGTTTTGAATGTCAAGCTCCAACAGATATGCCTGTAGGTGACTTCTCCTGCACTGATAATGATCTCTGAAACAATCGGCCGTGCCATGAATATGAGTGCATCGGCCGTAACTGCCACTGGATCATAGCATGTATAAATTGCCGTGCAGCTCACTTGTCATCTGTACACAAAGTAAAGTACAGAATACTTCTTGTGCTGTAGTTCTGTACAGCGTAATTCTGTTCAAGCATCTTATGTTCGTATCTTCAGCAGATCTATGAGGGTAGCCATCGCAATTTCAGTAATTTTCGGCCATAACTTGATTTTAATTTCGAGGGCCTCTTAGGGCGGCCCCAAACCTCAATAACGAAGAAAACTCAAG
The DNA here is from genome assembly GCF_000003815.2 of Branchiostoma floridae. Classification (NCBI taxonomy): domain Eukaryota; kingdom Metazoa; phylum Chordata; class Leptocardii; order Amphioxiformes; family Branchiostomatidae; genus Branchiostoma; species Branchiostoma floridae. Next base: position 7,281,048 of record NC_049986.1, read on the forward strand.
GGTTTTAATCATATGGCTGTTCATAGTTCCAAATGCATAATCACACATACAAAGAATGACCCAATTTGGCCTACCCCAACCTTCCGACTTCAGCATAGTTTGCCTGGTTTTCTCGTGCAATATTTTTTGAAGATTACACTCATCTGTACGAACTGATGAGCGTAATCTTCAAAGACTGTCACATTTTTATCAAGATGGCAGGAGCAAAATTACGTGTCAGAGAACTTGGTCAAGAAAATTACAATGTACTTGTATTCATACCAGAGTAGCCTTGTAGCTTTGTTATGGTCTTGTTTCTAGATAAATTTTCAATATGCATGACGTAGTACTGCATCAAAGTGTCCTTTGTACTAAATGGTGTCACATGGGTGGAGTCCTGGTAAGCCACATAAGGAACCTTTTTCATTGTTTACGATATAATAGACATACGCAGTGATTTAGTTAGGTATGCTTTTATAATAGACATACGCAGTGATTTAGTTAGGTATCTATTAAAAGACGTTAAAGAGCAAAAATAAAATGTGTAAAATCAAGGTAATTCATTTTCAGGTATCCTCATATCCCCCATGTAGAGCCCAAATTAACAATTCCAATCAATTATGATATTTTTTACAGTTATTAGTGTGATTTACAAGATGACAGGAGCAAAATCACGTGTCAGAAAACTAAACTCCCTGCTTTTCTTTGCTTGAAACAGAACTGAGTACATCCTTAGCAACGGCCTCATCAACAGTTTTGCTAATGATTCTGAAAGATAATAACGTACAACATATTTCTGCATCTGTTAAACGTTGAACATTACAACACTATTCCTCATATTTCTACTGAGGTAATCAGAGAAAATACTACAGAAAAGTTAGTTCTTTGTATCAGTTTTGTTGTGGAGTACGATCTAAAACCTCCTTAACAACAGCCTTAGCAACGGCCTTAGCAACGATATTGTCACTACAAGCTGGCAGGTGTGTCATTGTTCACACATTCATATCTCCGTATTTTGTTGACGGATTTTGATCATTTAAAGTTTGATATGCAGTGTATGATACGGACGGTAAGTCTAACTCATCAGGCAAGGCCCCATATGTAATGTGAATTAATGCACGATATTGGAAAGTAAAGTATATATTTTTGACGAGAAAATTACTAAAAAATCCGATTTTAGGTGGTCATAATTTTGTGTTGAATCATGATATCGAAAATCAATTGATATTTTTATGATCCTCTTAGCGGGTTAGTAGCCTGTGAATTTTCATGGAAAAATATTGATGTTTAATTTTTTGCCCCTCCCCACTGTTTAAGCCATGAAATTTCCGAATCATTTAGGTGGTGATAGGTTTGAAGGCTGATAGCCGGTAGAAAGCTACCATACCAGAATGGCTATCACATCAGAATATATGCCACAGGCCTTCTGCTATTAAAAAATAACAATGAGAATTTGCCACCCCGGAGGTACCGATTTTTCCTCTGGCCCATGGACTAAATGTACATTGTAGTATATGTCTAAGTCATATATGTACAGTTCCAATTTTGCCTGACAATGTACATTTGTGCAGATTTGGATGTTTAAAATATGTAGTAAAATCGGTCCTTCCTGCTATATATAAACATTGTAGTACTTTGAGACTCGTGAATCGTCGATTCAGTCAGATTGCAATCTCTACATTTAACGTTACACATACATGTATTGTATACCAAAGAGAAGAAAAAAACATTGATACCTGTCTCTGTTTCTGTCTTTGATGGCTTTCATGTCCACCATTCCTCCAGTCCTTAACTTGAAGGGGTCATTCTAAAGGGTGGAAGAGGGACGTTATTATAACAAAAAATACTTTCCTTCAAATATTGAGTGTCGATCATCACGTATTTCACTTCATCGAACCCGACTGCCATGTTTCTTCACCGGGTCATATACTATAGACCTGTGGGTCTTGTTCACATATAGTAACTCTTACCATAAGTGAGTGGGGACTTTTTATATCATAGCTCTGGGTATGAGAGGAGTTAAACAAACAGTATATATACCAATATAAAAATGTACGTATATAAAAAAAGTTAACGTCCTTGGTTTGATGAGGTGAAATGGTCCAGGTGAAATATATGGGGATTGAACAGTGGTGGTGCAGCTAGTGCAGGGGGCTGTGGACCCCGAAAATGCCTGGGCCACTAGATACAGCTGTTGGACAGCGAGGGACACAGAGTTTGGCAATCAATGAGTGTAGTGACACGTTTACCAGTCTAGTAGAACATTTTTCTATTTGCCATAATGCAGACACCATGGCTGTTGATAGGACTAATGTATGCAAAAGCCCTCCAATGCGGCTAAATAAGTAATTGTAACATACACAAAAAAATCTATTTAACGTTTCTTGATCTTTTGTACAATAGAATCACTTAATTTGTGATAAAGGAATCTGAAAGTTGTACATGACAATCAACATTACAAGGATAATTTGCTTATCCACAAATGAATCTTATACAATTTCTGAACATAACTTACAACGAGAGCAGCATTTCCTGAAAGCTTCTTTCCCAGAGCCAAGGCTGTCGCACTGTGTTGAAAAATGATAATGGCAAAAATATGGGTCATGTGCAATACAGAAAATTATCTTCCTTTCTTTCAAAATTTCCATGATCTGAATTAGAAATTCCATACAGATCAGAACACATGTGTGGCAACAGGAATTCTAGGTAATGCCAAAGGTATTAAGGCCTCGAAAAAGAAAGCAGTCTTTGCCTCGGCCATTGTTGCATTTGCATATCAACGTTCCGGCGGGTTTTGTTTACTGTTTGTGGGCCTTTACCTTTGATATATTTCCTAGAATTCCTGTCGCCGCACATGCAATTCTGACCTCTGTGACAAGGCTTATAACGTATACAAATACAGCCATCTTTACAAAGAGCTTGTACCTGACTCCTTTAGGTCGCTGTCGAAATTTCTGAGCTTCCTTCGCCTCCTCCAGAATCGAACTGTAATTTAAAATGCATCATATTTACCAGTATTTACTTGGTACTGCGTAACAGACTGGTAGAAAAAGGAAGAGACCTACTAGTACCATAATGTAGTGGGGAGGGGGGCATCTAAAGTATGTACAGTACTAGTTTTCACAACGTTTACAAGCGTTTCAAACGACATTTGCAGATGTAAATCATTCTTTCTAAGGCGGAACACGATAGAAACGGTGGCGACCATGTACAGACCTCACTTCCTGCACAGATTCGTCTTCTTCGTCACTGGAATCGCGGCGACGACGGAAATTTTTACGCTTTTGCGACGCCATCTTGGGGTTATTTGAGGTCACGGACCATGATCCTCCAATTCCTCCAAGCAGATGTAAGGGTTGGGCTCTGTCTCATATAGCCGATCGGCCCAGGAGTCTGCAAGATCTAAAGTACAAATTTTGACAGTACTATACGCCGATACGCCTGATGTTATGTCGGACATCGAGCGATATGATAAGCGATATAATAAGCTCCCGATCCAGAGCCACGTAACGTTTATTACGTCACAATATTTTCCGGGGAGAAATAATTACTCCGGCTACTCTCCAAGCAGAGGTTAGGCTCCGATTTTTTTTTTTGACGTTTTATTAGTCTTTTTTTCGGGTTTTCTATGCGTGACATCAAGTAAGAGTACAAAATAGAAAGCCCGATAAAATCGACTAAAAAACGTCAAAAAAACACCCTGAGCCTATCTTTTGCTTAGAAAGTAACTCAGGCGACCCTCTGATGATCAATTAGCAACGCGAATACAGCCGAAGATCCCTGACGGTATGACATAGACGATCATAGACATGGACATGGGATTTACATTTTGCAACGTAAGTATGTGCATTATGTATTTTACATATTAGGCCATGTTGATTTGATTATATGGATGACATCCTCTGGGAATCCCAAAAATGACACGAGCGTGCGAATTAAAAAGTTGCCTTCATTATGAAATCTTAGGGTTCAGGAAGCTTGAACCAAGCAGAGAATACCGAACAATAAATTCGTCATCTTTGTTGTCATATCTTCTTCTTTGACCTTGAAATTGACGCTGATATAACAATATGTTTTCATATATGTATTTCCTTTATCAACAGCATGTATTTGCAAGGAGGTTGAAAGAGGCCCTCTTTCAACCTCCTTGGTTTTTGCTCCTTTTCCTGCTGCTTTGTACGATGTAAAGCATGCATGGCTAAAAACTTTTTAATCTATTTTTGGAAACGGCCTAAAATTGATGCGCGCGCGGATGCCATCCATATAATCAAATCAATTGGGGATTTTAAATCTTGGTAAATAATCTTAATTTCAAGCGTGTGACAAACACCATATACTTTTAACTTGGCTAGGGGCAGACATTTTCTTTGAAAAATTATATAAGATTTTATATGACGTAAGTTCACCTTTATCCGCGGGGTAACCAATACTCTGTTTAAAAAAAACAGTGTATTCAGGGATATCAAGTCGATGTACGTTGGTTTCAAATTAGAAAAATGTCGCAGTTTGAAACCACCGCTCACCGAATCGATATCCCCAAATAATGTTTTTGAAAACAACGAAGGTCAAACCGCGGATAAAGGTGAACTAGTGTTAGATATAATTTTTTTTTCTACTGTAAAGTCTATATGATATAGTCATCGTCAAACGTCAAACATTACCTATTGTACTGCCCTACCTATACTTACCAGCACTCAGTCCTCTTCAGCAAGCTTTCTGGGATACTTGAACACTTAGTTGATTTTGATATCCTTGCAAAGAATGCCAAACAAATGTACTGATTTTATGTGGAAGTCCTCTTTGTTCTTTTAAAGTTAATTGTAAAATTATATCGGACACACATGTTTACATTATATCTTCAAATCGTTTTTAAGTTTTAATTATCATCTTCCGTTCTATTTTTCTACCGGTAGGGGGACTCATGCTCAGTGTTGTATTTTCATGTTTGTATATTCTTATCTTATTATTTACTGATTATAGTCCTGTGTCGACGGTCAAATTTGGACCAAAAGTTTCCATTCGAACCCAGAGTATCGGGTTACCGGGACTCCCGCGCGGTTCCCGCGGAGGGCTGACGGTGACTGAAACATCTTCTACAAGATCGTGATAGTTTGAAAAACAACCTCTCGCACGTTCCTCGTCGATATTAAATGAAAACTGGCAGTGTGTACACGTCAAAACTTACCCTGTACGTGTGCTGCACTGTTTTGTCTCAATGTTTTCTGAAATGTGCATAGTTGGTTGATTTAGAAAGGGTGTTCGGTTGACCAAAAAAACAAATACCATATTTAGATTGGTCCTAAATTTGACTGAAAATCCAAATCTTTCATATCATATAGGTAATGATATCAATATCAAACTTTCTGTCTTAGGGATTTTTCAACTTCTACTTAAAACTATTTTTACAGCCAAGATAAGGTCGAAAAATCGTCATTTTTTCAAATTTTCACACTCAAACACTAGTAATTTAAAATTGCCTCCATGTTCCAAAAATCCCTAAGACACAAAGCTGGAGATATTAGTTGCCGACAATATTAGTCCTGAAAGAGTTGATTTGCACGCGTTTTGCAAGCGATTTAAATACCATGTTTGGTCCTATGTCGAGTCGCACTGATAGTAACATAGAGTAATTGATACCGCCGTAAACAAGTGTTGTAACATTCAAGGTCACCAATAATGACACCAGCAGCTTTGTTACATGTCACATGTTCCAAACTAAGCGGCAGCAAAACTAAGCTTGCCAAATAACGGTTTATATTTGTGAAAATGTTTGTTTTCTTCTGACGCACGGCACCCGGGGAAATGAGGCTGTTTTCTGCGTGTTTACTGTAACAACCTGCGGGTGACGGCGGATGACCCCAAATAGAACGCCCGTTCTGTTCGATCACGCCAGCGTTCTGTTCGATGGAAGATGATTCGTGTTCTAAATCCCCACAAAGAAGTCTGGAAATTTTGGGGCCAAATTTTACCATCGTGGTCATATATTATTTTCAATTTATGTACAAGTGGCGGCACTACAATAAGTTGATTTACAACTTGAGTCCGCCGCCACTTCGTCCTCGTACTTTTATTTGCATAACGTTATTTGTACTTTTCAATTAAAAAAACAACGCGTTTGAATGGTAACGGCGCCCATACATGTTGGCCGGGTAGCGACCTTCCAAGTGGGCTAAAGCGAGCAGAGTCCATGGCTCCAGGCTATAGGCCGAGAACCGGTTGTTTCACCATGCACATACGGAGCGGCACAATTTTACACCTTAGTCAAAATATTTCAGTAGTACATGTAAGTCTTAGCCCCTGTAACTAACTGTTCATCCCAAGCGACTGAATATCGGTAAGAATTGCGAAATTGTACATGTCTTGTAGTTGAACCTGGCAAAACTGTGCGTGTGCTAATGTCTCGATGCAAGTTGTAGTTTTGGGTGACTCAACTGGCGGTCGATAGTTAAATAGTCAATGTAAGCCATTCTTACTTTCACCGTGCTCGTGTTGATTGATGTTTATTAGGTTACGTTCTTCGTGTATACTAGTGTTGAATCTGGAACCTGTTGGCTCCTGACCTCCGTTGTATTGGACAGCTAGCAGCCAATCGGTCTGATGCGTTAGCATTTAAGCACAAGTTGGTAAAGTCTGCCTATAACAGACTCAGTTTACACTACAGTCTTAACCAACCTTACACTTGGTTCACTTCTTGTGGATGTGGCTCCTGTGTGGCTTTGATGCCATGCTAGGCAATAGTTTATCATGCGTAGTGCTACTCAGATTTTGCCTTCTATATATATATGACCTGTATGATTATTTTTTATCTGACCTGTTTTTTATGCATTGACGTTGTTGCTTGTATGTTATTGCTTTGTATGTGTTGGTGTTATTTCTATGTGAGGGAGGGCAACTTGTAAAGGTTGTTCCTACCTGTTTTGCCCTCCGAGCAATCGCTATTTGTTGAATACAAATAAACGAATGATGCCTCAAATTGTTGTGAAGTACAACTCAAGGGAATAAACTGAGATCCCACTGTCTTTTGTACTTCGTGACTACATGGCTGCTTAAACCAGTTCTAACCAGTTCTTGCTTTGTGTACAACACCTTGTCCCACTTTTGACCTTGTTCTGAGCAAAACGTTGAGCAGTTTGAAATGAAGGGTCAGGGCCATGCGACATCTAGCGGGAGGAGGAGGTTGGTGCATAGAAAGTAGGATTCAAAATGTTTCCAACCCATGGTTCTCACTATTTTCGTAACATACTTCCCTGCTGAATGCAGAAATCTGTTTATTGCATATACTCGTATTCAAATCAAGGACAAAAGCAAAATGTATTGATATATAGCTTTATTATGAATAATGCCTGAGAAGAAAAAGAACACTACCATGTTGCCGTAGTATCGCTATCTTCGATTCGATAGTTCGAAACAAAACCAGAAGCTGAAATTCAGCAAACCAAACGAAGAAAACACACCCTGCACAGGAGAAGACAGATGTCGGCCTCCTTCGACAGGAGTGCATTCAGAAACTGCGTAAATTTGCTTACGAGGACATGTAATGATTTGTGCAATGTTGTCAATGTCATTACTTTGTTATTAGTCACTAGAAAGCTTTTAATGATGTCAAGCTGTAAAAAGGGTTGAACGAAATATGGGAACCAGTGGGCGTAAACAATCATCGCTTGCGGTCCTGTCAATCACCATGACTGACGGCGACAAAGGAGGGCGTCCGGGATAGCCAGGATGCGCTGTGGCTTAGAGCGGTCGGCATTGAAGCACATTTTGGATAGATCACCGACATATTGGCGCCACTTGCTGTGGTAACTCGTTCCCATGGCAGGCTGCCTATGAAGCACCATATACGGAATAACCGCCACTGAAGACGTGCTTCTCGTTCCCAACCAAGGCGGGAAAGAACGCACAGATCGTGATGGCCTCCCCTGTAGGCATTGCGTAGTGCGGGTCGTTCTTGTTCATCAAGAAAGCCGTACCCTTGGGATGGAACTCCGCTTCTTCTTTCCCTTCCTCCCACACGTATTTGCCGTTTCCTACAGAAAGTAATGGTAAAATTGATAACTGTGGTGATAAGAGAAGACCTTTACGAACTAAACTTAGTACTTTGATACATTTGGTCATTTGCACAGAAAATGAGTAAATGCTACAATTGAAAATGGATAGGATTTCAGTGAAGGAGAAAAGCTACGAAATCGCAGTGGTAAATGATGGGAATTTCATATTTGTGACATATACATAAAGTTTTGTAGATGGCATGTGCACCACCTTCTAATGTCATGCCGGTGACATGTACAGTTGATATCAACCCACTCTCCATACGGCCCCAAAAAGGCTATGGGACTTCCCGGTTTACATTCTGTCTGTCTGTCCTTTGTGACACTGCCAAAATAAGTTAATAACTTGAGAGCAGTGTCACATTGTCCTCGTCTGTCTTAAAGTAAAATTTAAGATACAAACAGCTGTATAGAGATGGGTATCAAAAGTGATAATAACTTGCGATTGTGTGTGATCACGGAAATGAAAGAACTGCCAATCATAAGCTTATCGTTGTGATGAGTGTTTACTGTTTACTTTGGAATTTTTATCTTTGCTTTCAGACAAGATATGTCCATAGCAACGTAACCAAACATACCACTGATATAGTAGCAGGCTTCTTTGTGGTGTTTGTACCACATGGGGACTCCCTTTTCTGTATCGTCTCCCATCATGATGGTCGTGTTGGTCACCGTGATCGGAAAACTGTCATCTCTAAGCAGGAATCTTCGGCTGTGGCCGCTCCCGAAGTCGACATCCCGATCGGTTCCGATGATCTCCGAGAGTGACCGAACAACCACTCCGTCTTTCGAGGGGTTGTCGTCTTGGCAGTAGAGACAGTACAGCCTCATGGGGTCATCCGAGGTCACTGTAACCTTAAGAACAAAACAAAAAGCAAAAAAAAAAAGATTTAATACGAATATTCTTGATGACACAATACAAGACATAGCTATGCTTCTTTGTTAACAAAGAAGTAGCATTATTAGTACCGGTTCTTACTGGAGTTGTTCGTCATTTGTAGTACTTCTTTGTCATATTTTCAAGGAAAATCCGTGTCTTCCTGGCCCCTCCGTCCGTAAAAATTAAACACCTGTAACCATTCATTATATTTTGTACATACATGTGTGATCACCTTGCACTTAACAGCCGACGAAAACGCCATGAAGAAGTCCGGAGTGACTTTAAACTCCCTCCCGTCCTCCAGACTACAGCGCCCCCTACCGGAGATACAGTAGTACATGTGGTTACTGGCCAAACATTCACCAGGGTGCAGCTCGACTTCGTTCTGGTCCCGAGTCAGAACGATCTCGTACGCCGTGTAGCCCATCTCATCCGCCGGGGACACCAGCTCTTTCCCCCGAAGGACTGAGGTGTTTGGCACGGGGGCTATCGGAACATCTACGGTGTTACGGACGATCATGGCGAGTTAGCGGTCAGTGTAGCAGTGTATGGCTGCGAAAATAACAAAATATTGACGAGAATAAATCGGCCAGTACCTTTTGAAAAGGGGTGTGCATGTAATACACTTTTTATAGCATTACCATTTACTTAGAGATAAATCATCATAAAAGATTAATAATCTTGATAATGATGAATTAAGGAAACCTCGCACATAATTAAATCGCTTCTTAATCCAGCCAACGCAGCTGCTATGAAAATAGCAAAGAAGACTGGTAAGTTTTACGCACCTGTTTCTGAGTCTTTTTGAGAGCGAACAACCTTTGGAAGCTGCCTAAACCGGTCTAAACCGACCCTTTTGCACACGGTGGTGTCTTGTTGTGAGAATAACAATAACAATGCCTTTAGCACCTGTACCTTGTGAAAAGGGGTGCGTATGTGATACACTTTTTATTACATTACCATTAACTTAAAGATAAATAATAATATTAATGATATTTAAGTAAGGAAATCTCACATATAATGATTTAGCTTCTTAATGTAGCCAATGCAGTTGCTATGAAAATAGCAAAGAAGACTGGTAAATTTTACGCACCTGCTTCTGAGCCTTTTTGAGAGCGAACAACCTTTGGCAGCTGTCGAAACCGGTCTAAACCGACCCATTCGCACTTAGCGGTGTCTGATTGTATGTGAGAATAACAAAGTGGCCTTGCGCACCTGCACCTCGTGAAAAGGGGTGTGTATGATGCAATTTTTTTATAACACATAATAATCTGATAATGATAAGGTATGGAAACCTCACACATTATGATGTCACGTCTTAATTCTACCAATTTAGCTGCTATAATATAGCAAATAATACGACCTTTGCCGAGCTACCCAAGCCGATTTAACCCGATCTTTTACTTGAAATTCTTCCCTTCTTGTGATTGTTCGTCCACGGGGACAACAGCTTTCCCCCCGAAGGACTGAGTTGGTCGGCAGGGGGGCTATCGGAACATATATACGGTGTTACGGTCAATCATGGAGAGACTCAGAGAGTCTCTTTCTTAAGCAAGAAAGAGAAGATTATTTGTGGAGAAAAATTATGCAAATTAAGACTAAATCTGTTAAAAATACTATAAGTATAATTCAAATTTTTTAAATGCTACAATGAAAGTGTGAAATAAACGAGTAGATTTCTATCAAGGTAGTAAATATAACGCGGCCTTCTATAGGACGGCCACCTATGTTTTGTTCTAGTTCCTGTTCGATCCAGTTTAAACCGGTGCCCTGACCGATGCCTTGACCCACATTTGCGATGCTACATCGATAAGAGTACAAACAAAAGCAGCATGTATACGCTGCGTTAACAGCCCCCCGAAACCCAGACCGGCGACCGTCTACATTTAACGTTTAGGTATGCATGCGTTCGTGCATAAAGACTTTCTCCCAGGCCTTAGGTATTGAAAAACCTTTCTTGAAGACAGCTTGTGAATTCTTGGTAGTTTGGGTGTTTATGTGAGACAGGGGAAGCTTTTTCCTCGTTGGTTTGTTGGCTGGTATACGGCTCTTCACCTTTAAAAGTGTTGTCTGCAGTCACTGCCTTCATTGTTGACTCAAGCTCAGGTGACTATTTCGTGGAGAAGGTGAGCATTCTACAACACACGGGGTCCTCAAAACACGTTTACGGCAAGCAGAGGGAAGGTTTCAGAAACACATTTGGTGAGAAGTTGGAAAACAACCTGGTTCCAAATTCGACGGTGAGTTTTCATGGTCTCAGAGTGAACTTGAGGCTAAGATAGGTTAGATAATGGTTTTGTTTGCATATTTTTCACGTTAAACATCAGTGGATTTAAAGTGGCATCTTTATCTACGCTAACTGGATTTCAGCCCTTTTTGTTTGTATATTTTATGATATTATGATCATCGATATCTATGTCTATAAATCATTTTGACATAGATCTGAACACTATCACAGAATAGCGTAATATCATACATGCATCATGCTCTGAGTTCATTATTACGAACCGATACACCGCGCTCGCCACTAGGCTATAGACTTCGCCACTCCTCTGAGGTCATTCGTTGGTATGCCAAAAAAGTTGAATGACTGGACAGTGTAGTGTTTTATAGGGACTCACAGCCTCCACCCCCCACTCCCCGCCCAACCTTTGCTAGCAGACTATTTTCATTGACCCTCCTTCAAGCAATGCAGCGCCGAACATACACTATCCCCTCCCCTGATGAAAACCATGCCTGATTAACGTTTTTCTCCAAACGCTCCCAAGATATTTTTTGTGTCTTGACTGAGCACATCAAAACGCAGATCTGTGGCTTTTTTATCAGCCAGGTAAAGATTTCACAAGGTAAGCATAACATGGTATGTAATGATTAACGCAGCGCAGGGGCTTGCTTGTGTATACGTTCTATTGCTTGGTGGGTGATATGTTAATAATAGAAGTTTATTTGCAAGTTCGTGCCCGAGGGCTAATTGCAAGTACACACAGTGACAATGGAGGTGAATGGACAGTCATAAACAATATTTTAATCTAATACTAGTGTTGGCTATTTCTAAACAGGTTGGGTTTGACTTCTTTTTTGGAAGCAGAGGGAGACGAAAAGCCCCACATTTTCTAAAATTTGTGGGTTCTGCGATTTCAAGAGAAAAGTAGCTTTCTGTTCGTCTGTCAATGTGGGGAAGTTGGGATAATACTTTGTGACTTCTCTAAACAGAGTGATTCTTTCGGTTTCGTTGAATGAACATTTGGAAATGAAATGTGTTTCGTCTCCCACTGCTTTAGATGTACAATATTTACAAATTCTTTCACACACTGGTAATCTCTTATATCTCCCTCTTTCCACTTCAAGAGGATGAGCGCTAATTCTGACTTTGCTTATTGCGGAGCGCAGCTCGAAATCAACTAGTTCTAAGTACTTCTCTCTAGCGTATACAGATTTACAAGTAATAGCATGATATGTTTACGGATATGGGTATCACTGACTGTTCTATGTGTAAACGTATACGCGTCCATGGATATCGAGTCACGCCGTCGCACGTACCATTCAACTAAAATAGGGGTGGAGATATGTAGAAAATGTGGGATAGCCCAAGTCAATATCAACGGGTCATCTAAGGGTCGGTGGTTTAGTGTTTACTAACAAAGTAGGTCATCCATGACAGCTTGCTCTGCGCCGGACGTAACGTTATGGGCTGACATGACAGTTGATTCTCCCCATTGGCACACAGCATAAGAAGCCCTGAAACAAGACATTGTAAAAGTACTTACGCACATAGAAACTTGCGGCATCTCACCTATGGACAATGGCGGCCATCTTGAATTCAGTCAAACCTCACGAGATCACGCGAGATCTCGTGATTTTAGCCCCGAGATTCAGTCAAACCTCACGAGATCACGCGAGATCTCGCGATTTTAGCCCCGAGATTCAAGCAGATGCATGGTAGCAAGCATTACATACGCACCTGAATAAAGTTTTGTTTAGAATAGGGTAGTCTTTTTGTGTAAAAATACATTTGAAAATGGTTTGCTTGTTAATTTGACATTTTTGTGCCTACTAATTTCCAAATAAAGGTGCAAATGTTAAGACCACGGACTGAGAACTGACTGTATTATATATAGTTAAGTAGAAAGTGCAACAATAATTGAGACATTAAATATTTTGTCAAATATATTTATTATGACATGAATAAAAACACTGTACAGACGTTTCATTTAAGAAGTATGACTTTAGATACTTTAGTATAAGTTATTGAACCTATTGTCTACTTCATGGTGGTCCTATCCATGTGATCATAATAAAAGTCACTATAGAATAGTCTTTGTACACCAACAGTTACACAATAAAAACAATAAAACAAAATGATAATCGTGAAAACGTATCTAACAATCAGTAATGAATTGTTTCGGTTTGCTAATTTGGTGGCCATTGAAATAATACTGTAATAAAATGTATACAATAACATTTTATGGTGTATTTCCCTCATCAAAGGGGAAAAGGCTACAAGCATCAGTGCTAGACTATATGTTCTTAAGTTATCTTACAAATGCTGCACAAATGAGGCCTATAAATTATGATATATCATTTAATAACATATTTTGAAACTGTTGAACTTTGTTCAGTTAAGCCACATAGTTTTTTGGCTCAACAACAGAACCCTCATGCAGTGGTCAGGTAGACTGAGAGGATGCTACAGCAGGCATGGTACTACTACTAGTACTAGGGGCCAGCCAGTTCCCAGTTCTCTTCAACTTTCAGCTGCTCTTGGGAGTCCTGCCAGGATGACAAAAAAGAATGATTAATCTACTGCTCAAAACAGTATTCTAAAAATACATGGCAACTTCTAACGTTACAATTCAAGGAAGCTATTACATACTATACACATACTATGTAGAATGGGATGAGGCTATATAGTCTTCAGTCTTTCATGAAAATCAGCAGAATAACTAACACAGAACCGTGAGGGAACTGAACATTTGTCGAGATGAATACATAATGAATTAAAAATATATGTATATATATATATATATATATATATATATATATATATATATATATATATATATATATATATTATTGATATTATTAATATTAATAATAATCAAACAAGATGCAAAACTCTTCAGTTTTTCCCTTTGTTTAAAATCACCTATATACACATTCTTTTATTTACAGCATATTTATCAGCCCTGTCAGTCTCCTTTCCTCTATATACTACTTACTTGTTACTTGATAAGGTCTATATACATTTATTTATCACTTGCGGCTTTCCTGGCTAAGAAAGTTTTCATGTCTTCAGAGCATGTCAATCATAATGCTATGCAGGTATATAAGCTATACTAAGACAATGATCATTTCTGCTATTTAAGCTTCTGCGTCTAGAAATACGCCTTACTTCGAAAACTTTAGACCATGCAATAACATGCCAGGCCCCCTGGGACAGAGAGTTCAGGCGCACTTTTCATGCCAAAATCCATGCATATTGCTCGCGTCTAAAAATTTACGGCCGCGTCTAGAAAAAGTTCCTATGTAATAACGCGCCATGACGTGTCTGGAACCCACAAAAAAATCCGCTAGTTCCAGAAAAAATCATGCAGTTAATTACAGACTAATTACTCCAAGACATCCTTGAGATCATTAGTCATCACCTCATGGCCTTGTAAAATTTTCAAAAATTCATATCTCACCCGAAATTCGTCCTAGAAACCTCCGGTTTTTCGCATTCGGTAGGACGTCTTCTCCATTATTGAAACAACAGCCAGTGCGCATGTCTAAAGCCCGCTCTCTTTCCCAGATCAGTCTGCAAGCTAGGCAAGGCATTAGTTCTACCGACCCTGGGGTCGAGATTTTCCCAGGTCACGTGGTACGATAATGAGCCAAGCTTTGCTCAGATCATCATCATCATATCCAAGATGGCGGCACCGGTTGTTCTATAGCAGGTTTCTATGTTTATATACGTATACCTTTATTTCAATCTCAAAAATTCTTCTCCACCAGAAAGTCACAAGGGTATACTAGCTAAACATGGAAAGAAAACAGAGTGTCAACCACCTCAAACTCTCGGCACAGCTGATTCAAGTAAACAGTAACCTCACCTTTGACCCAGTTTTACTCCTGTAGCCATCCGCTGGACCCAACAACTCAGATCTATCATTACGCCATCAAAACTGGTCAACTGAAGAAATTTTGTCCAAAATATTAAAGATCAGACCCTAGTTGTCACTTCTAGCAAAAAAAACCCAAGGTTGGGCAAAAGTTTTCAAAGAAAAGAAGGATTTTCAAAGGTTTTAAGTAGGAACTATAATCGTCTTCCCATTTTTTGCTCCCTACCACGTAACTCAACTGTGACGTCAGCCCTTATACCTGCTATACACCTAATACCGACGAAACGTTCAGGTGATGTACAAAGGTTCTTTTTGTTAATTTGCTTTGGGACAGACGAGACACTGCACTCAAGTAAGTTTTTAAATTTCTGAACATTGCCACATAATGATCTCCAAGTAGATCCTACGGCCGCATAACATAGTATCAAAAGCTGGCAGAGGAGTGAAGCCGGCCTAGGGGTGTATTTTGTTACATAGCAAATGGACACCTCTTGGCTGACTACACTCCTTGGCCAGTTTGGTACTATCATATGCCATTGTAGGATCTGCTTGGAGTTTACCACATACAGAGCACAGAAGGAAGGGACAGGCAGACTTTTTAGTTCTCCAACAAAGTCAAGTGCCCATTTATTCGCCTGGGTGAAGTGAGGAATGTTGTGTAAAGTGCCTTTCCGTCGGCACAACGTCGGCGCATGGTGGGTCTTGAACTTGGGACTTGAGGACATGCATGTGCAAAGGTTGACTCGTACCTTAACCATCAGCCCAAAATTTGGGTAAGTCCCACACTATTACAGTGTTGGTCATGCACTTGAAGTTTACCTTTTCATAATGTTATGTAAACGTTATACCAACACAGATGAACTGCCATGCTCGAAGGTTGACAGCTTATGTATTTAATGCGCTGATATGTCATTCCAGATCATACTAGTTTAGTAAGTATATATGCCAAGCTGGTCTGAAAGGTCGAATATTGTGCACGCCTCGTCTGCGCCATGTTTGATTCTATGGCACTGGAAAAGTCATGCGCAGTAGGCTACGTCGATACATGTAACGCTACTCCACGGGGTAACCTATATTCGTTGGTTTTAAAAACAACATTGTATTTAGAGATGCCCAGTCCGGGGACCGGGGGTTTCCAACCTGTAATATATTTCAAAATAATCTTTCAAAATATCCGCCAGTTTGAAAACCCCCCGGCCGTAACATGGTATCCCCAAATACTGTAAATGCATTTAGTTTCGCGGCAATTTAATTTCGCGGTAGCGGGGAAAAGGACTTTTCGTGGTGGTTTTAAGTTCGGGGTAGGACCATTCACTGTAGTCTTTTACTGCCATGGAAAAATGTTCGCGGTGATTTTAAGTTTGCGGTGAAACGGCCACCGCGAAAACCGCGAACATAAAACCACCGCGAAAGTTTCTGCATTTACACAACGGATATAGGTTACCCCCGCAGATAAAGGTGAACTAGAGTTAACATAAATGTTTTTGATGAGATATTTCGGAGGGAATATTTCGGTCATAATTTGGTCCAACCCCTGTACAGCGTGGACAGACGGTCACAGACCTAACGTGACACTTAAATCAAATGTGTTGTGCACTAGGCTTCTTAGACTATGTAGTTTAGTGACTGTGTCTTGAATATTTTTAGAAACATGAAACGAAAACCTTTAAGAATGTAACAAAATGCGAATTAAGCAAAAACAATTTGAAATGAATAATGTGAAAGAAATGTATATTGGAAAGTAGTTAAGTGACCGTGTGGGCAACCCATGATTGCGACAATACGTGAAAAGTGGAGCAGAGTGCAGATGACTTTTGAGTGACAGAAAAGGGGGTGTCGCCGTAGACAAATACTACAAGTGAAGATACTGTTAATTTGAATAGCGCGTGGAGGATACATGGAAGAATGCCAAAAGATCGGATTTAGGCTAGCTATAACCGTCTTGCTTATACAATGCAAGTTAATGCTAGTGATTTTATGATTCTATGTTTATTGAAGTAAATTGAATTTGTAATATGTAACATGTATGTAATTCTTTCCCAGGGTTAGCCCTTGACAATAGCCTATGGCTAGTTGGGCAGCCCTGGCTGTATGTATGAATATTAACATAGTATTAACATCCCCACATGGTTCACATCCCCACGCCCAAATAATATTTTCCATTTCATAGCTCTATCACTCGAAGCACATCATATTACACGTTTCCTCTAATTTTACTCCAGGTAGTGTTATAGATGATGCTACTGTAGCTCAAGTATTCACAGTAGCATGTCCACACAAAATCATCAACGATTTACGATTTAAAGTATCTTAAACGTCGTCGATGAAGGTTAGACATCCAGGTAATAAGATACGCCGAAGCGTTAGCAGTTACTCAAGCAAGAGAATTTGTCTTAATTGTTTGATCATTTTGTATGACGCCATCATAAGCTATGGGCAATTGACCTTTGGCACGCATACCGAGTAACCCTAAAGGAGTGTGTATCCTGTCGCATCTCATTCCGCCATGAAGTGTCATGGTAAGGGCTTGTTCGCGGCTATCGCGGCGGCAGTGGGTTATACCGCGGCGGCTTTGCTGTCCCGGCGGGTCGCAGAGGCAGGAGTCCCCGCCGTACAGCTCGTAGCGGTGAACGAGATCTCGGCAACTGCTGCGTTCATCCCGCTTGCCGTCATTTTCTGGTACGTACTATACAGAACTTTGATCTCTAATTTTTTCTCTCGTAAGGGACGCGGTCACATTTGACGTGCGATCTTTTGTGGTAGAATATTCGGAGAACCTTTGACAGAGCCGACAGTCGAGAACGACTTAGCCTGAAGTAACCTTTTTTCGTCGCCAGGCAGCTTTCTTTGTACGACACGGCAACGAATGTTCCGAGAATGACTTGAAGTTGTCGTAAACATATCGTACGACAAATGTGACCGGGTCCTTATAAGAGACCTGGTAATTTTCTGTAGTGTGGCACAATGACAATTATTGGACCGGTTGCCCTACCAATACTACCACACGTACCGTTGTTGTAATACGATTCCTTTTTGGACATGACGAGCACCCGATTTAGACTGACCGGAGCAAGACTAGAGGGCAGTTGCATGCAAGTACTCTCCAAGCAGAGGTTAGGCTCCGGCTGTTTTTTTAGTCGTTTTTATCGGGCTTTCTATTTTGTCACTTTTCTTGAAGTACGCCAGCAAGGTTTTGACACAGCAAGATATAAAAAAAAATAGAAAGCCCGATAAAAACGACTAAAAAAAACGTTAAAAAAAACAGCCGGAGCCTAACCTCTGCTTGGAGAGTACTTCAAGGCCTTAACAGTTGTTTGCGTTGCTCTATACGTATATGGAGGTCACTTCGATTTTGCAAAGGCACAAGCCATTTGGAAAACCAGGCAAAATGTATGGTCTACCTCTAAGTTAGACATCGGTGCGTAACTCTTGACGTACTGAGTATAGTGTTATAAAAATGATTATCGATTTTTTGACCTCCTTGTTGCAACTAAAGACTTGATTCTCAACGAAATCCTAAAATGAGGTGCTCATATCCTTGTCAATCCACTGACCAAGCTATTCAATTTACTCCTTGCATGCGATTATTTCACCCAACAATAGCGAGTAAGCGTTAGCCACATATTTATCCAATACATAAAGGTGGGCCCAAAGAGGACCCGGATAATTACCGGGGTATTTCTGTTATAAGCTGTCTTGTTAGATTATTCACCACTGTAATTAAAACATGGCTTTGTAACCGAGGGTAAAACCCAGGTTCTTTTTAGATGCCGCGGAAGACTAACACATCAGGGATAACAGAACAGACACAGAGACAGGGCTTTTCCGTACACCGGGCACGGGAGACTCAGTAAGGCAGGCAATCTATGACTATATGTTGTCTGGCTTAATCTCACAATTAACCTCCTCTCTGTCCGACTGTCTGGATACCTCCCTGATCAACTGCCTGCCTCATTAATCTCCCGTCAATTTATTCGTTCTTTCCAGACATATGCCTAGACAAATGTCTACAGCATGACATGGCACTAATTATATCATGTTCCTGCTATTGGCTTTGTTGTTCTTTCCATCTTCAGTTCATCAAAGAACAATACAAAGGATAACACCTTGTCAACAGTTATCACACAACAATAGCAGACTAATTACAGTTACCAGATGGGCTGTCTGTGGCTTCTTAGAGCATGTACGTGACAAAATGATTACCATAACACCTTGCTTTAAATGATACAACCAATTCTTCAAAACAGTGTATTTTATTTCTACCCCACTTACAGCTTACTAACTACCTAAACGAAAATAACCTCATTTCTCCAAACCAGGCTGGCTTTAGAATAAGACTTTGGGACTAACGATAACCTCTTTGTCATCGACACACTAATATCCAAATACACCAATAATCGCCTTTTTGCATACTTCGTAGACTTTTGGAAAGCTTTTGATTGTGTTTGGCAGGTAGAACTGTCTACTCAGCTCCAGGGTAAATTCTAAAATCTAATCAAATCGATGTACTCCAACCCACAAACCTGTGTCAAAAATAACTTAACTTACACCTTTAATCATAACCGATAAAGGTGTCCGACGATACAAAGATCTAACTCGTATCTGTGGTACTATGGAGTGAAGTAGAATCATTGGCAGCATTACCCTATGGTACAATATTATAGATGACCTTTGGCCGAACTTGTCAATCCCCTGGTGGTCACTGCAAGGTCAGTCCAAAATCTCCATACCCTCAGTGGTATTTTTCGTCTGGATATTTGCCCACCGTCTGTAAGATTCAACGGGGCTAGCTATACATAGTGACCTGCAAACACAGAACAGTGTCTTAAGATCGTACGGTGTCCTTTTAAGCGACGTCTTTCGCTGGTGTGTGGCACCTGCTTAGGCCACACCGACTCAATTTTATGGATGACATCCTCTGGAGACCCCAAAACTAATGCGCGAGGACGAAAAAAGAAAAATCCAGAAAAGAAAATATGCTGCTAAATCACAGGACTAAACATCCAGACCATTCTTTCCCAGACTTGGTTTGTCTTATGCTCACCTCCAGTAAGACTGTAAGAGAAAATCGTCGCCATTTCTAGTTCTAGTTATGTTTATATTGCCGTTCTTGTTTGAAGAGGGAACAAGGGCGCTGCGGCCCCATGTGCCCCCTTTACCCCGCAGAGCAGATTCTCTGGCAAACATGAAATTCTGATTCACCAGGGATGCTATTGTGTAACATGTGGCAACATATTTTTGGAGAACATGCGAAAATCAATACGCGCGCAGATGTTATCTATAAAATTAAGTCAATGTGACTTTATGTATACGCACCTGGGTAAATTTTGATAAGGCTGCAACTGTCGTCTATACTACGTTCAAGTGTGTGTTTAATTTATTGGATTGTCAACACACGCTAAGTAACGGTCACTTCAACTAAGAACGTCAGCTTTATTCAGTCTGTTGACCTAAGCAACTGTTAACTGATAAATCCGGCTACTGACATTGACTTTCAAGTCAAGTATGTCGCAGTTTACTTAGTGATTTCTACAAATACATTTCGTTCGCTGGTTACAGATTCACATCAGCGGATTCGGGCTATTAAGTAAAGGGTCAAGAACATTGCATCATCACACTTTTGTTATGTGTAGAGAAAGGTACTCGACAGAACACAAATTACTAACAATGTAACATGTCAGCCATTCTTTATCATACGGCACTCTGTACCAAGTATTGCCTAGTGGCAAATTCTCCACGTATAGTAAACTTCCCGCTCATGCTAGGCCTGCCACTTGTATGTAACAGTCAGCAACCCTGACGTTCCGACCTGTGATTGGTCTTTTTTTAGCACTGGCATCCCTCACCGGCCAATCACGTTGCCACTTTCGGTCATGATGCAACGTGATTGGCTGGTAACTTTCGCTCTAGCAACAAGAGGGGAGTATCCAATCGGCTGACGGCTGCATGATAGCGCTAACCAGCCAATATAAAGTTCGTATCGGAGGCCGGTGCACCAGGGGATTTTCTTGACATAATACAAGAATAGAATTTCAGTTCACCTTTGTCTACATATGACACCTTTATTTCAAATATAGCTGGGTTTGAATCTATAACAATTTTTTAAAAATTGTTTGCAGCTACAGAGAAGGCACATTTGCTCATGACGGCCCCTGGCACATGTACAGTTGGCAGACTTTGGTCCAGCTGTTGGCATGTGGGCTGATACGTGTGGTATGCACGAGTTGTATCCTCGTCTCAGCTCTACTCATCCCACCAGGTAAGGCTATCCTATCTTGTCACCCCTCGATTTGTCTTATAAATCCCTTGCTGCCCATTCCTACGCAGAGACATCCAACGGCGCCAGCAAACCGCCTCTTGTCTGTACTCTGTTATCTCAAACGTCCCCATCAGTTCCCGTGGGCGTCGCCAGAAACCAGCTGTCAGCCAATCAGAGAATAGGCCTTTCAGATTTCAAAACGGATCC
>NC_049986.1:7302621-7338306 GCF_000003815.2 Branchiostoma floridae
CGCCAGAAACCAGCTGTCAGCCAATCGAGAATAGGCCTTTCGATTTCAAAACGGATCTCGCATATATGAGGGTAATGTCAATATTCATAAGCAGGACGGTCAGGGTCTGATGGTGAGATAGCAGAGTACAGACAAGAGGCGGTTTGCTGGCGCCGTTGGATGTCTCTGCGTAGGAGAATGTGGCTGCCAAACACATCTTCAAGTACGGATCTTTAGTTGTTCTCATAGAAATTGAAAATATACGTAGTTGATTCTGGCTGTCAATCACATCTGGGTTTTTTCAAACCTAGGTAACACCTTCGCCATTGGTCGTGGAGCTATAAGCCCAATCGTGACGTCACTGGTCGCCTGGCGACTCCTGAAGGAACCACCTGGACGTGTCGTCCTGGTGGGCGTGGTCATCAGGATCGCTGCCATTGGTCTAATCGTTGCCGGTAAGGGGGCACCCAGGATAGACTGATAGTCATACGTTTCTGGTACCTTTTGTTTGCTTAATGCAAAATAACATGATCCGTCCTTCATTGACTGCGTTTTAGAGTATATAGAGTTGATGTTGTGGGAACCCAAAGGTTTTATGATTCAACTAAGCTTCACTATGTAAGGATACAGTGCAAAAAAAAAGCTTTAGATCAGTCCTCTGATCATTCTTAAATCGAAATGACCTGAAACCTATGTCAAGTACCTGAACGGATGTGTGACGTCACATAGGGTCCAACGTGCCCGGCAGTCGGTATCGGCCCCCGTCTCGGTTAAGGTCATTTGACTTCGCTTCGGGTCATTACAGGTTGAGAAGAATCAGAGGACTGATCAAAAGCTTGTTGGTAAGAAGTTTACTATGTATACTGGAAAAGTATAGTATCTTTATGGTAATTACCGTCGCAGATCATCTTACATTCGTATATACATGTATACGTATCTTTTTTTTTTACAGGTGGAGTTCCTGAAGAGGCGACAAACAACAAAAGCATGTCATTGAATTCTGCGAACTATACACAGACAAGTGGCAACTCCCTCGACATTTTACAAGTGAACAACGCGACCTTCTGCGTGAACACAACATTCCCTGTCTACTGCGCCACCTACCGTGATTCGGCAAACACGACAGCCATGCCTCCAGCGAATCAACAACAAACAAGCTACATCGTCGGCAACATCCTAGCCTTCATAGGGCCGATTGGGTTTTGCTTTGTCAACGTGATGTACAGGTCCTTATTACTGCGACTACCCAGGACAACGTGTTTGGCGTTCGCAGAAGGGATAGGCTCTGTGTTTCTTGTACCTATTATGTACGCCTTGGTGACTCCACAGTGGGAACTGGACTATGACACATCGCTATACCTTGCAGGGCAGGCGTTAACGTGGGTTATGGCTGCGTACTGCCTGTCTGTAGGTTTCCTTGAGGAGAAAGCCATCGTGGTAGAGATGCTACAAGGTGTGACTATCGCACTAGCCTTCTTGCTACAGTACCTGATATTTGCCATTAAACCGTCAGCCATGGAGCTTGCTGGAGCGTGTATGATGGTGTTTACCATCGTACTTGTTTCAGTGGCGACGTGGAGAAAAGCGATGATAAAAGAAAGAAGAAGAAAGGAAGAACTGAAGTCCGACAGAGTTGAAGCGAAGGATGAAGATGAAGACAGTGCTGCGACAAAAATGTTAAACGGGAATGTTTGTCATCACAGCACTGTAGAAAAAGAGACATATGTATAGGTTCAAACTGTTACTGGATTTGTATAAGAACGACATGTCACTAATTTTCCTTTTTGTTTCCCTGGATTGTGATTAGATTCATATGTGAGTATACATTTGAGAGGGAAAAAATTTGGTCCATCTAGCGACATTCTTTGAAAGTACAACAGAACATCAAATTATGAGGATTTTTGAGTGAACGCTGTTGGTTGAGTGTGCACGTTCACAGAAAATCTAGGGATCGAATTTGAACCTTGAACGGCAGCAATGATATTGTTTTTAGTAAATTGATTGCCAAGAACAAAAAAAGAATGTTATGGTTAATTGGTTAATGTCAGTATCTACAATATTACGCACAAATTATGTAAATAAGGGCGAAATTGTACAACATATCATGATGTATCATAATATCAAGTGTCAATAAGTTGTCGATGCAAAAAAAATTGTATCCTGTCTTACCTTTGGATCTTCTATCTGATGAAATGTATTTTTTTTCTATCATGTCCTGTTGGTATAGATTATTGTTTCATGGTTCAATACAATATATTACTGGAATACCTAACAGGTTCAATGCGTCCCTATAGAGTCCATAGTATGGACGTATTATTTCACCTTTATCAGAATTGATCGCCTTGATATTTGTGATGATTTTAATTATGTGAACTTTTCTTTTAACGTCACATAGTGACTTTTGAAATGGAAAAACAATTGTTAAACGATAACCATTAAGAAATACCGATGCTCACTTGTGATGTAGGTTAAACATTCCCACATGCAACCTATGTAAAGAAGAATGTCATTTGAATGCTTTCGTGATTCATTGTCATAAATAGATATAGAGCGTTTTCAGTACGTTGCATCAATAAAGCAAGTATCTCACTGAAGCTGCGACACGTCATTCTCCAACAAAAAGACATCCAAAGGCGCCTGTAAACCGCCTCTTGTCTGTACTCTGCTATCTCAACCATCACCATCAGTTCCTGACCGCCCTGCTCATAAATATTAATGAGCTTACCCTTATATATGCGAGATCCCTGTTTTGAAAACTGAAAGGCCTATTCTCTGATTAGCTGACAGCTGGTTTGTGGCGACGCCCACAAGAACTGATGATTACGGTTGAGATAGCAGAGTACAGACAAGAGGCGGTTTGCTGGCGCCGTTGGATGTCTCTGCGTAGGAACTCGAGAATGCGGCACGCACGTTGGTGACCTTACTGCGGCCGTGCGATTTGACAGAGCGCTCAACGAATTTCGTCGATAAATAAACGAATCTTTTACGCTTCGTGTGTTGTGTTGTCTTTTGAGTCATTATAGAATGGTTCATTTCATACATACATTAATACATATACTAAAACAACACTGATATATACAGCATAACATAGAAAGTAATCGATACGCACCTAAAAATAGGGATTCTTAATCCTACAATTTGGTAATAATGTATCCAGACAACAGGCTATCAGAAAGGAATTCAAAAGTATATACAAGGAATAGCACTGTTTTTGTACCTGTCAAATCTGGCGAATGTATATGTGCTAAGCTCGAACTCCCTTTAACCCTCTGTTCTAAACTTCATTACGGGTAGCAAGCAACCAGCAACGACACCTGTTTGAATTGAACATAGATGTGGAAAAATTATTCTCTTCTAGTTTTTAAAGCACAGAGGTTCAGTCTAGAAAGAATAATCAAGAATTGAGCACACGCTTCTGTATACGTTCTAATGCTGCTGATTGTTGGCTGGTTTATAGAGCTTTATGATGATGACGATGATGATGATGATGATGATTATGGTGACGATGATGATGAAGATGATGCTATGCCCTGTGAGCTGGTTGTTAAATTTCTTGATCTTTCCATCGGGACCCAATGTAACCTACAGCCAAGTTCCATTACATTGTCTGTAGATATCCTTTGATGTTCAACCGCTCTTTGATCTAATACACTTCACAGGCAAGCGGTACAGTTGATACTTACGTGACATCAAGGGAACTACCTACCATCACATCTGCACGGTGATGTCAAAGTGGGAAGATGAGACGTTTGCCGACTGGCACCCGAGGGACGTCCGGCGTCTCATCCGGGCCGGGGAGCTGCGAGACAGGCCGACATCAGGGATGTGCTCTGGTAACATCCGTCTCTCTTGTAAAGCTCTACTCATTGTGGAACAAAGACTATACAGATATTGTAATTTAAATAGAATAGAGGATGAATGTCATATATTAGTAGAGTGTAGATTGTATACCGTAGAGAGAAATGAACTGTAGAAGGTTATACAGAACCTGTTTTCTCACTTCATACACCTTAGAAGTGCTGTAGAAAAATTCATATTCCTAATGCAGCTAGACAGACCATCGATCATAAAACATATCTATGTTCTTTTATCTCCACTATAACAGAAAAGCGAGGAGTAGTTGAATTTATTCAACGATAGATTCATTTTGTATCTATTAACTGAATGTTTTCAACATGTCTTGTTGTGACCTGTAACTTGCCCGGTGTGGCCAAAATGTGCTATAAATGTCTTCAATCAATTATAAACTTCAAGCAGATACCGGGATTCAAGGCCTTATGGGCCGTAGCTTTCTCTTGGTCCTCCTAGCTATAGGTGGATTGGGCGGAAAAATAAAAATGGCCGAATAGAAGAAGTAAACGAATGTTTTCCTTTTCAACAGGTCATGATGTATTGGCCCAGTGGCATGGATGAAAACTGCAATTTTTTTCCAAAACTGTCGTACTGCCATTTTTACAGGGTATGCCCAGGCCAACGTAACCATTTTGCCAAAGTCCCTGGCTGATGACTTCGAGACTTTTTGCTCGCTGAATACGGGGGCCTTTCCTATGATGTACAGGTCTAAACCTGGTGAGCTGACCGCTCCACCGCTAGCGGAGGAATCCGACATCAGGTAAGATGGCAAAGTAGTCACAGATCCATCCGCGTCCACATTTCCAAACCGGGGCCCGGTCGTGCAGCTTTCGGTAACAAAAAGTATGATATAAAACACACCAAACTACACAAGACGTAAAGAGAATAGTCGTGGGGATTACTTTTGTATATCTTTACGTATACATTGCTCCTTTTATTTTCACAAACAGCCATGCCGCGCCCCGGTTTGGAAATGCGACATTAGCCTAAACGCTAGCTGAAAAAAGCTGGATTTTACATATTCACAAGCCAGATCCATCTATTGTGTATGTCATGACAGCCAAACAACCGGCCTGTGATCTTTTCTTAGCCATGGCCAGTCGTCAGCCAATAATGTTGCTTCTTCACCGTAGTCGGCAACGTGATTGGCTAATGATGCTGGCAAATAGCAGCTCACAGGTCGGTACGCCAGGGTCATGCACACGAGCGTTGGGCTTGGCATGGGAGGATGTAGCCTAAAACATATATGGTCGCACATTCAACAATTTTTGTCTTTGCACAACCGTATGTAGATCTACTTAACCCGCCGGCCGCCGTATGTGCAAATACTTGCTGTCTACGTGCCAAAACGTGGGCAATCTTTTGGGATCCGTAAGTGGTTGTTACCGCCGCCGTACCAACTCGTAGGGAATCCGGCTGAATTGGAGCACGCAGACACGCCGTAGAACTTCATGTGCATGCAAAACTTTGTGTGCCATCGGGCTGCGGATTCAACCCCATACGTGCCAGTACGGGCGACGCGCCTGCCCTGTACAGCCTGAATGTTTGCAGAAATACGTGGCGGACGTGGCCTCCGAAAAAAAAAAAAACGTACGGACAAATTGCACGAACGGCGGGTTGTGCCCTTAGGTTTACGAATTTTAACTTTCATGTTCTCGCAGAACGGATGGTGTGTACAGTGTTTGCAAGAATGGCAGAATTCTACCAGAGGCGGGCACCTTGCTGCAGTACACGGAAGAGATGAAGGACATGGTGACTTTCTACACCGGCTGCAGCTTCTCGTTTGAAGGGGCGTTCCTGGAAGCAGGTGTCCCATTACGGAACGTGGAGCAAAAGCTTGACGTCGGCATTTTTAGGGTATCTTTATTTGACACATCTTCCTATGCCAGGTCCGTACCTTGTATGCGTCAAGCAACGACCCTTCACCGCTTCTATGCGCTGGTCATGGCAAGCCATCACTAGCCAGCCAATCGCGTTGCCGTCTACAGTCAAGAGACAGCATGATTGGCTAGTAACTTTCCCGCCAATAACAGGAGGTAGTCTCTGATTGGTTAAAATCTGACCAGCACTAACCCAGCGAAAAGGGTTGATCTCAGGGTTGTTGCTTGACATACACAAGCTGCAGGCTACCATTTTTATTTTTCTCCAGTTAGTATACTATCATGGAATTCTTATGATGCTAAACTGTGATAATATATATTATGCGTAAAGTGATTGAGTGCCTCACGGATAGCATCGGACCATATAATGTGTCAAAGATCCTTCGTGCTACTTTTGTTTTGTTTCCAGACGAGTATTCGCTGCCAACCTTTCAACTCATTTGACTGTGAAGTTGTGGTGAGTATGCGCTACATACCAGCGGACAAATTAGAGACAGCCTTCCGGGTCACGCATTGGACGCCAACTTCACACGGAGCTCCTATCCACATTGGTGACCCAGGTATATAACTCTAGCTTGGTTTAATCTCGCTTAAATCAGCCCCCACAACATCCAAAAGGCCTCCTAGAAGAGGGGGTCAGTTACAGCCCCAGACAGTAGTGTTTGTGTTGTGTATTCCTAGTATACGTCTAGGGTAGGAAAAAGTTCGTTGTTGTTTTTTAGTTCACGGAACTGCATGTGAAATGCCCTTTCTCTATAGAAATCGGTTCAGAATAATGTAGAAGTGAAGTATGTATATTTTCTTTTCTTAAAAGATTACATTCAATCGTATTATAATATATCACAAATAATGTTTTCCAGCCGTGATAGGTATAAGTGACCTAGAGAACATTGACTGGGGTGATGTTGTGAAGCCCAGCCCGGGAGACGTACCCGCGTTCTGGCCATGTGGAGTCACCATGGAGCCAGCTGTAATGTCTGCTTGTAAGTTCAAATTTAACATTTACGTCTCTGGTCCTAACCTCGTTCAGTTCAGTTCAGGTCATCCTTCCGGTGACACAATAAAGTTCCTCCAGGCGGCTCTGTCCCGCATGACAGACAGGAGGTCTCCGTCTTGGAGGCTAACATCCTCCTCAATCACCCTCTTAAGAGTCAGGGATGGTCGGCCACGTCTTCTCTTGTCGTCAGGCCGCCAGAGCAGAACCCTTCCGGCCACCTCGTCGTGGCGCATCACATGACCGGTAAGGGCCAGGCGTCGGTCGCGGATGACTCTGGTAATCCGTGGCAGGCCATTGTAGAGTTGTGTGTTGGTGGTATGACTCTTCCAGTCAACATTCAAGGTGGCACGAAGGAGCCGGGTATAGTTCCCGTCAAGTTTCTTGCAAGGGGTTTTGGTTAAGGACCATGAATCTGAACCGTAGAGCAGAATGGACTCAACACTCGATCTGAAGCCTTTGATCTTGGTGGCATTTTGAATTGGAGCCTTCCACACCTAACCTCGACCTATCCCTAATACCTAATACTAGTTGGAAAAACAAGCATTATTACGATATACAAGAGTGCCCATTCACGATACGGCCCATGACAGTTGACTTAAGTCACTTTTTTGACATCTGCAGGGTCACAACATTTGCTTAGTTCGTAAGCACCAACAACCAACGCTTGAAAATTTGCTTGAATTTCACCGCTTTGTCTTTGACGAGTTTTGACAAGGGTTTACTTAGTACATGTATCAAGTGCAACTTTACAAAACAACTGTACGGTCGTGTGGAAGATAGGTCGGGATTAGGACCACTCGCGTTATGAAAAAAAAAATGTGCCGTAAAATTTACAACACCTCTCGTTTGTAAGGTTTACGATAATATTATAATATTATCAACTTCTTCCAACAGCTCCGTCAATTGGTTTCTTTACACGTGGCACAAAGGGATGTCTGTTTCTCTGTGACACCAAGACGACCTTTGTCAAGGGCACAAACATGGCCGACACCCCTAGCGTTGTACAGATATCCCAGAATCCTCTACTGTACAGCGTGGCATCGGAAAACGCTGTTGGGATCGTCCATGAACTGGAGAGGCTGATACTGCCGGTTCGGGAGGCACAGAATGGATGTCTATCAGACGTGCACGAAGAAGGCACATTGTTGAAGTCAGCCCTGTCTCTGTCCCATGCGTCATCAATCGCCGTGGTGGCCATTACGTGTCCTGATAAAGGTGGGCTACAAGTTCCTGCGTGCAATTTTCATGTTACTGTATTCTTAATATGAAACAGCTGAAAAAGGAACGAGTTACTTTGCATTTCTTTGTATGATGTTTGATACTATATCTTTTTTAAAGTTTCCAACCAGTTTTGTTACTGTAAACAAGATACTTAATGATTGGGCCAATCATGAAAATCCAAGGAATTACCAAATGTGGCCACAAATTACACAGTGGCCAGGTGGACCTTCTCCTTAGGTGGTCACAAGTGCAACCATATGCATTGCGTATTGCAATTGCCTCTTTTCCTTGCATGCCCTAAAAGCATAGCCTCTACCAGGCTTCATGGTTCAGTGGTCTAATTGTAGAAATTGGACAAATAGGGTCAATAGTACGCTAGGGGAGTCAGCCGCCCGAGTAGATTACCAATATCCGAACCACGTGACTGACTCCCCTGGCGTACTATTGACCCTATTTGTCCAATTTCCACAATGAGGCCACCGAACCACGGAGCCTGGTAGAGGATACTAAAAAGCAAGCACACCAACATGAAAGTATCTCCTTTCCCAACAGAACCCAGCTCACAGAAGCAGTATGAGGGGCTTCAAAGCGCTGTTGCCATAACCGGCATGTTGCAGGCGTTAGGGAAGGACGTTACTGTGGTAACCGACGAGACCAGCACAAAACATGTGGAGAATATCGCAAGGGAACTCGTACATGTAGGTGGGTACTGAGCTATGCGGCTACAAGACTTTCTTTCTCATCAATTCAAGCTCGTTCACATCTTTTCATGTACTGTGATAGTTATCTAAGTACATGTAATGGAATTCAAAGGAGACCACCATATATGCACAAGGCTACCTTGATCCCCTGTCACAAATTCGGGACCTTTCCACTTATAACCAGCAAAAGTTTACGTTGGCTTGTGAGTAGCCTAGAATTCATTTTATTCTATGCGCGTAAATGTCAACAAAATGTCAATAAAATACGCAACATAGGACAACAAAAGAAGGGAAATCAGATATATCGCATCTATTGTATCGACCACTGTTTGTATATTTGTCAATTTTAGATGACACAATGTCTTTCCATCCACAGGATATCTGAAGAAAGCCTTCACTGTTCTACCCTACCCACAAAACAACATTGCCAGTGCAGACAGAAACATGCCGCTGCAGTTTCTCACTGAGGAAAACGATCCGAGGAAACCTAAGTTCGACCATCTGGTGAGGATAGGAAGTTCTGTACAACCAGAAAAATCTTCCAATGACACGCAGGGCATTGACCAACTGTTTCTCGTAAAGCTGCCGTGGATCAAATCAACAGGTAATCTTTTTTGAAAGATCAGTTCTGAAACTCCGTACGGCGCAAACGTTTCCGTGACTATCATGGAAGCTCATCTGTGTTGGTAATAATCATAGTGCAATGCTAAACTTTCTTCCAACACAAAGTAATACACGGATCAAATTTTCAATGACTACTGTCGCCTTCTTCAGGATCAATACTGATGACCAATCACTTCATACAGTAATCTCGCGAGAGTTACAGACACGTGATCTTATTAACACGTGATATTGCGGATACGTGTCGTCAGCAATTGGTCAAACGTGTCAGGAAGTTTATAACGCCTCGTCTCTGTTCAGTGATGGCTTGAGTGCCTGATTTATATGACCTCCTTTATATCTCTTACAATTCAATCCTGTTTTTTTCCATATATTTGTTACGGACACGTATATGTGTGATCTTGTGGATACGTGACGTCAGTAATTGGTCAAAAGTACATGTACCTGGAAAGTGTCAGTATTAGGAGGAAGTTTAGCATTGTACAATATTCCTGTGATAATTTTTTTTTAATGTCATTTTCATGTTTTCCTGTGTACGTAGCTCCTTTTGTTTATTGATGCATTCAAAATGTTTATTTCTGGCACAAATTTACGTCTTTTGTCAGGTATTGGTGCGGATCGCAGTGACACCGAGATCTCGACAGACTATACCATTGAGACAGGGGTGTACAGCTCATGGGCGCTTACATTGGCGCTGTTAGTTCTGAATGCCTGTCCGATCCACGACCGCTACCGTAGGAGAAGCGTGGGGGCGGCAAAGGATATGAAGGATGCTACGGAAGCTGCTATCTCAATTGAAAGGGTACGTATATGCATGTTATGATAAACATACTACTATGTTGCTGAGACGCAAAGAGCAATGTAAATGTGATTGAATAGTTAACGCTAGTTCACCTTTATCCGTAGGGTAAACTATATCCGTTCATTTTAAAAACAATGTATTTAGGGATATCAAGTCGACAGATGGTGGTTTCAAACTGCAATATTTTGAAAATAGTACAATATGAAACTACCGTCCATCGACTTAATATCCCTGGATACCCTGTTTAGCAACACAACGGATATAGGTTACCCCGCGGATAAAGGTGAACTAACGTTAACCTGGAATCCAGTCCTTACGCTGCTTGGGCTGGCTTTGGCGGCCTACGGAGCTAGTATAGGCTGTCTACGGGGCAGATAAAGCTTTCTGCCGCCAAGGTGATCGTCTGCACCCGGTATGATTTTCACGCGGTAGGACTTTGCCCAGTACTAGTGGGAGTTAAATTTCCCAGCCACGGATGGCTGATTTAACTCCCACCGTGCAAAACTCCTACCGGGTGTGAAAGATTACCTCAGCCGCAAGAAGTTTCTCCTGTCCCAAAGGTAGTCTGGCCAATCCACGGTAGACTGGGTTCCAGGTTATTGAATAGTTTACAATCGCAAGATATCTCACAGGAAGGAATCCGCTATGTTTCGTAGTGCAAATCGTGAGTAAAACAAGCATTCGTTGATTTCAGGAACAACTGGCGCTGTCCGTGGTGCTGAAACAGACCAACAATAGGGAGATCTTGGAGGAGCTGCAGTTTTCCGCTGAGCAGAAAGGGGTCATTACTGCAATGAGAAACTTGGCTGTACTGGTTTAATAAACTAGTCCATTCTTGACATGTACCGCAATAGCACATCATTTAACGGCATGGAGGGTGCCTTTTCATGTTATAATAATGGTGATGTAAACTTAGGATATAAGAAATTAATTCTCATAAGCAAAAATACCCCGATTTCATCAAGGAGGCTTTTTCATATAGAACCTCCTTGATTTCAGAAAGAATATTTAAGCATATAATATATTAATACTGCATTTGGAAAGGTGCCATTGTCTAAAATAAAGTAATGTGCATACAAATCAAACAGAACCCACCAATGTCAACCTATATTTTGTAACCTAGTTTTTAATCTATTTTTTGAATCTGGTGGATGGAAGAGTTGCGTTTGAAGGCCAAGTTCAAAAGTAGGAAATAAACAAGAAAGCTGTACTATTGTTTTCACATGACAATTTATTGCCACAAGTTACTGCCATCACTGTTTTTAAAGTTGACAATGTAACTTTTCAGTCAATTTACAATATACAACCATATGGAATGCAAAGTTTTCTTTACTCTATGAATCTACATTGTCTTTGGTGGTGACTGACTATCGCTTCAACATATCCAAGAGCTGAAACTGGAAAAAAAGGTGCATCAACAAAAAGGTGCCTTGGGCCAGTCTGTAAAATGCAATTACCAATTCCAATGGTGATTGGTCATGTCATACTACTTAGTCTCTGATTGGCCATGTACTATCATTCTCCTTAATGTGATTGGTCAATAATCTAGACTGCTATCTTTTGCCATATTTGGGCATTTAATTATTGGTCATGGCTAATTGGTTTGACACATAACATTCATTAGCCAATGAGAATGCAATCAATGGTGAAAGATCAGGAAAAGCTGTTAGATTTTGTGTACAATGACTGGAGTAACAGTCTTTACAGTGCTGTTTTAAAGAAATGTTTGAATCTTTGTAATATCATTGATAATTCTGTCACATGTATATCATGTACTAAATAAATACATATCAGAAACATAGGTGCATGAAAACATATATCATCATCATCATACATATATCATTTCATATATGTACTCCACCAACCAGATTCCTTTGTAGCAAATTGGACCAATGTGTGAGTATCGCCCATTCACAAGTTTTCACAGATAATTAGGTCCAGGTTCAGGTTCAGGTCCGGACCTGTCGCAATCCTCTGGACTTGAACTGGACCTGAATTTTTCTTTATCAGTAACCACCCCGACTTATCAGTAAAAGATTCTTTGTGGTTCCAACATTGCGTGATTGGTGAGATGCATTGGCTCTAGCCAGCGTCCGTTTTCCGTCAATTGACGGAAATTTGCTGCGTGTGACGGAAATTTCTTAAAACCAATCCGTCAACCTTGACGGACAAAAATTCTTGGTGGAAGCTACAGGCGGTTTGGGGACGCTGTCCACGGTCGTAAAAGCCACAAACTGATTGTTTTGCTATTGTTATGATCGTTGACAATGTGTGTCGGTGCCCTTTCGCATATGATAATCTCATTAAAAACCTGTTTTTCAAGGTCTCCGTTCCGTCTTTCTAACTTGATTTTTGCGGTTTTCGCGACAATGGGAATTGGTTGACGGAAAAAAAATTCGAGCTGGCTAGAGCCCTGATTGCGGGTAATATGTCAGAGGTGAAGGTCCAAAACACATGTATCAGGAATTGTCCAAACTAGCCTGAGTATCATCCTCCATAGTGACTGCTGGCTCACGACTTTTGCCAGCGGTCACTATGGAGGATGATACTCAGGGTAGGTCCAAACAAGAATTCTTTACAAGTTAGGGGCCTTTACATTTGACATTTCACCAACAATGCATCTTGCTGCACATGCACATTTGTGACCTTGAACAGGCTTATTACTTGTATACACTGTGGGACAGAACACAATTTCCACATGTGATTCCATATGTTTTACAGCAATAAATACACAAAGAATATCTGGTGTTTTTACTGCAATAGATGTGGTACGTATATCATTGGGGACAAGTTGCACAAGTTGCTCAGGCTCAGAGTGCAGGAACTCTACTGGTGTTACATTGAACAAAGGAAAAATACACAATAAGTACCATAAGTAAGAGAACTATCCTTTCACAATACATGTTATCACTACATTTCCTCTAACTCCCCAATCAGAACCATCATGTACACCCCAACTAGAAGGGCTGCGATCTCTTTGAAGGATTGCCAGATACTGGAGCGGCCGTCCAACAGTTCTGGTATTACTGAAACCGTGGCGATGTAGATGAACCCCCCTGCTGTGAATGGTAGGATCCATATGGTTGCTGTAGCACCGCCTCCGCCTGCTAGGAGGCCGAACACAGTCCCAGCCATGGCACCAGTCGCTGTGCTGAATTGGAGAAGCATTGCCTGCATAGAAAACAAATAAAAACACACTTGAAGTTGAGGCGTTCTGTAAATGTAGGCATACTGTAAATGCATTTAATTAATAAGTTTGCAGGGATTAACTTTTGTGGTAGCGGGAAAATGGAGTGATTGCGGTAGCGCCATAGACTGTAGACTTAAGATATCAGCCTATTGGTGTCATGCTTATTAGCTTTTTGTGGCTCCCATACTTTCCACTTTGTTTGTTAGGAAAGAGAATGGGAGCCCTGGTAAACTGACTAGGAATAGGGGTTTATCCAAAGTGTGAGTGGTCCAAACCTTACATTAAGTTACACTCTGGTCTCTGGACTGACATCTTGAAAAAGGTGACTGACACTACTTCCAAAAATGTGGTACATCTTAATCTATAATTATCATGGAAGCTCATCTGTGCTGGTAGTACTCATAGTACAATACCAAAACTTTCTTCCAATACAAACTTGTACCTCACCTCACCTTAACAAACTTACACACGGATCAAATTTTCAATAACCACTGTCGCTTCTTCAGGATCAATACTGATGACCAATCACTTTAGAACGTAGACTCTTGTTAACACGTGATCTTGGGGATACATAATGTCACCTCACCTCACCTCACCGGTCCCATAGCCTCATCGGCCGTAGGGGCAGTAATGCCATCAACGTAAGTTTTCCATCTCCTTCTATCTTCAGCCAGGGTTTCTAGCTGATGTACTGTTTGTCCCGACCATTCTTTCAGGTCACTTTCAGGTCACTACTAGTAGTCCAAGTCCGTCGTGGACGTCCCCTAGGTCTTACACCCTCCGCCCTTCCTTGCAGTATAGTGTGAGTTAGAGTGCCCTTTGCTCTTGTAGCATGGCCAAACCACTGTAGTAATGTCAGCAGTTGATTAAACATGCTCAATCCATAGTTTTGTTACTAACCTTCTTCTTGGAGCAGCCTGACTGCACGAGGATGGCGAAGTCTCCGATCTCGTGTGGCACCTCGTGTAGGAGGATGGTGAGGGTGGTGATGATCCCCAGGCCGCGCCCCACCAGGAACGACGCCCCGATGGCCATCCCGTCCGTGAAGTTGTGCGAGAAGTCAGCCACCAGGTTCAGGTACCCGGCTATCTTGATGTCCTGAACAGGCTCTTCAACATCTGTGTCTGGAGAGCAAAATGGTACATTGTGAATCAATTTAAACTAAAGATCCCATAGCCTTTTTGCAGCATATTCTAAAAGATATCAAAACTGGAAGTTCCCCTTGAGTACCATAGACAGCCAATAGGGGACCCAAAGTATAAACATTTTCACGTCTCACCTACCCAGACACCAAATATTAAGAGAATCCATCCAACACAAATGCTGATAAAACTATAACATTCCTGGCAAACATAACAGCTTTAAAAGATTACAGAAGTGAAGGCCAAGACTCTCAGAGACAAATCCACTTTACAACAAACAAGAAAAAGATGAAATGGAGGATTGCAGGAGTCTGCTGCAATCAACTAATTAACTATTAAGTATCTTTCCCTCAAAACTTAAAAATAATATTATAACTCACCTTCCTCCTCCTTCTTGACTTCTCCATCTTTCTCTTCTGAAGTTTCCTCTCCATCTCCTTTGCTGCTTTTCCTTTTTCTGAGCTCAGTTTCTCCCTCCCCCTCCTTATCATCAGTACTGCCCTCTTTCTCCTCTGCCTTGGGCTTGTCCTCCTCCTCTGCAGGTGCATTATGGGTATGCCCCGATGCACCATGGGAATGTCCGTGTCCCCCCTTTACATACCGTACAAACTTCTCCACAATGAGGAATGCTAGGATGCCGGCTATTACCCAAAGCCCCACGCCGATGTCATGTGAGTGGCCGTGGTCACCACCATGAGAGTGACCGTGACCGTGAGAGTGACCATGTGAGTGACCATGACCATGACCATGACCGTGACCATCGTCCTCCCCATGTGAGTGTGGTGACGTGGCGTGTGGGATGAGATGGAGGAAGGCATCTCCCAACAGGCCACCTGAGGCAAAACTCAACAACACCTGTGAACAAAAACAAACACATAAAGTTTGGTATCAATTCAGTCAGATTTTGTTACAAAATTCTGTCAATTACTCTCAATAACAAGCCATGACAGGTGTAGCAGGTGTAGCAAGCCAGACTACACTCCTGGCCAGAATATACCCAGGTACATTTTTGCATGGGGTATAATTTAACCTGCTACACTGTATGGTCATTGATATGTGTACATTGAAATTGCCATCTCTACAATATGAAAAAAGCATTCTTTTTTCAATCAAAAGCCATAACAGTACAGACATGGTTGATTTTAAATCATATTATTGGTTGATGTTAAGTGTGTCATTTACCATCATAAACAACTCAAATGTTAATTCAGGTTAACATTTAACCATGTTATGATGTTAAATGATGTTATTGGTCGATGTTAAACATGTAATTTATTGTATTATGACCGATAGATGATAAGTGTTAGTATGACAACGTTGTAGTACTTAGTAGTTAAAATTTATTATATTTTATGGAAGAGGACTCCAGGAAGAGCAGTGGTTGGATGTCAACACTAAATGAAGATTAATAAACAAACAAACAAACAAACAGACCTTGAGTAAGGGTTCGTGCTCCGCAGTGTTGGCCTCCAGTGGGATGAAGAGGAGGATAATGACTGGTGCAGCGCTGATGAGGGCAGTGGCAGTCAGGGATGTCAACCAGATAGTCATCTGTGGGGAAAAGATACAAAACATTATTAAAACACATTCTACTGTTTTGATAAAAACCAAAACCAAACAAGAAATCAAAGATCTCAAACATGTATTTACATATGGATCTTTTGCAAACTTCTTGTTTCATTGATTATAATGATTATTGCGGACTGATTTTGTCCGATGTATTTTCCTGACAGCCTGCGGGAACAACCTTGGACCCGGGCCAAACCAACCTTCCTATCCTGCCAGTCTTTGGTCACACTACCTTCTACCTCACATCCTGTCACTCTATATATTCAAATTACAACGGACACGTACAATAAGACAAACATACACAGAGACTGAAAACAATACCTCTTTTTACTCGAGTACGACAGGAATGCAAGATTTTATTCTTTTGCAAACGACGTCGTTTTGATGTCTACTTACTGTGTCCCTCTGTGGTCCATTTCCTCCACGGCTGGAGGGTTTACTTCCTTCTTCGTGATGATGATGATGCTCATGCTCATTGGCTTGCTCGTATGCACTTCCATGGTAGAAGTGTTCGTGTGTTGGTTCGTGCGCATGGTCATGGTCATGATGATGATCGTGATGATGATGTTCATGTTGATGTCCTTCCTCTTTCTCCTGGTAGGAGCTGCCGTGGTAGAAATGCTCGTGTGTGGGTTCGCCATGTCCATGGTCGTGCAAGTGTGCATCCTGTGCATGCCCGTTCGCGTGTGCATGCCCGTGCGCGTGTCCATGTCCATGCCCGTGCCCGTGCCCGTGACCATGGTCGTGCGCGTTCGTCAGACTCCACGCTACACAGAAGAACACTAAAACCGAGGCGGTGCACAGCCGTATGGTAGGAGAAAGTGAACGCCGGGTCCCTGCCATTGTGTAGTTTGTGTGCGTGTGGGAACATACGTGGCGTTCAGGGATCCGGGGGCAGAGGTCATACCCACAATGCTCTCAGTAGGTCAGAGGTTGCGGAAAGTCGTACCCGGAAGTAGAGGCAGCAGACGACGCAGCAACACATGCACACTGCACTGGACACTTTCTTTTCTCTTCTACACAGCATTGGGCAAGCACGTATCAGTTGGATAAGAAAAAGTTGGATTTTATAACATTTTGCACAGCCACAGTCAAAACATGCAACGTGGGCTGGAACATTGATTATATTCCTATGAAAATCGGAAGCAAAATTGATTTTATGTTCCTTGAGATCCAACGTTTGCCATGAAGCTCTACAACTTTGCGTTGTACCATGAGACACTCCTCAGATCACATTGTCCATCACTGATGATGATGATGACAGCCTGGAAAAGATGCTGCAGCAAGGTTCTACAGTCTGTGATTGGTTCGACTGGCCAGCAGCGAACCGCAGCCAACATGTGCATGTCTTCA
Organism: Branchiostoma floridae; assembly: GCF_000003815.2. Lineage (NCBI taxonomy): Eukaryota > Metazoa > Chordata > Leptocardii > Amphioxiformes > Branchiostomatidae > Branchiostoma > Branchiostoma floridae. The sequence continues at coordinate 7,319,929 of NC_049986.1, forward strand.
CCAGGGCCAGGGGATATACTGAACTCAGATCGTCGCCAAGTTTCGATTCCAGAAAAGAGGAACCATACAACAGTAATAGGAAGAAACGCAAACGTGTGTAGGATTCACGGTGTTGTCTTTAGACTCAATTATGGGACAAGGAAAAGCCAAGTGGACGCTATGTCTCGGACCAAGCAAAACTGGCGCTCAATTGCACCTTGCCAAAGATTGATATCAAGTCAAGAGATCTTCCAACAGAGAAGAGGGTATCTCAATTGTAGACAATCTTCTTTCCTAGACAGTCCTCTAACAAGATGCTTTCATAGCTCTTCTAAAAGATACAGAAAGGACAGAAAGCAACCTAAGGAGAGAGCAGAAGTTACAGAGAGTACAGAAGAGGACAGGAATCCTGACATTGATCTTGACTCTGATGTCACTTATAGTGAAGATGAAGACGAGGAGTATGACAGTGAACTTGATGAGGAGGACTTGGCAGAAGAGTTGTACGAAGAGCAAGTGACCTTGGTGACCCCCAAGGGAGGCCACAAGGTCGTTGTGGTACAGCCCAATGTGAAGTGGGGAGCTAAGAAACAACACCTTACTACAGGTAAAGGTATTCATTCTCCATAGGTTAAAATGCCTATCAGGTAATGTTAATTGTTAGGTAAGAGAACTTACCTCTTGTAACACAATGAGTCTCAGGACAGTCATAGTCATACTGTAAATGCAGAATTGTTTGTGGTAGTTTTATAATGTTCACAGCTTTTGTGGTGGCCACTGCAAACTTAATGCTACCACAAATATCTATTCATCATATTAAATATGTGTAAACAGTGTATGGCACAACCGCAATTTTAGCTAAGACCACCACGAACACTCCATTTTCCTGCTACTGTGAATTTAAATGCATTTACAGTGCTGTAAACTGTACAAAATATTCATGGTGGTTCATGGTTTTTATAGTGAGAAATGTGACAATGTTGTCCCAGGTTTGGTAGGTGGTACAGCAACTCTTCTTTAAAAACTTTCACAAAGACAAGAGCTGTACATTATTTCTTAATAACATTTCTTGTTGATATGTCCTTCAGGTGAGCTGATGCTGGCAGAGTCTGTGGCCCTTGTGGAGACGTTACCACACTGGAAGGTGGTGCACACAGTCCTGATGTCTACTAAAACACCAGACAAGAAGACAGTCTTCGGAAAGGGCAACTTTCAGGCCTTAACAGAGAAAATCAAGGTCATTGTTTAAAATTGTAGCTGATAACAATTATATTTAGATCAGAATAAGGCTTTCATAGAAGATGTTCATCACTCAGGTATGCATACAGTTACAACAATATAGATTCAAACAGTGACGGTTTTTGAAAGGCATAGAGACATACCTCAAAATTTTCGATGTCTTGTGACACATCTTGTTCACGGAGTGACCTTAGTCTCACAAGAGAGCACAAGACTAGGTCCAGACTTGCGTAGATAATTTGCCCCCTTCCCCTGCCTCCTTGCAGAGTAGGGTGGAGGTAAGACTTGAATAAGACTAAGGCTAGAACTAAGAAGTAGAATAAGGCTTCAACAAAGTCTTCTTTGTTACACAACCTTCTTTAAAGGTACATTATATCTTGATAACATTTCTTGATGTCATCGGGTTGAATCGATCTACCAACCTGATGAAACTATTTACGGAGGTAAAATAAGGCTTGATTTAAAAGTAGCTTACAACTTTTGTACATATTGCTAGGATGGAGAAATTAACAGATAAAACCCACTTTTAAAAAAGCATTAGATATACTTCTTAAAAGATTTCACATGTATTACCATTGCAACAACCATACTACATCTGATGAAATATCATTTTTATAAGATTATTTGTTCTAACCCATTTTAAGGCCATGAAAGATGTGACTGCAGTGTTCCTGAGTGTTGAGGCTCTGACAGGCCGGCAGCAAAAACAGATGGAAGAGGCATGGGGAGTCTCTGTGTTTGACAGGTATATCTTTATCCTTTTTTTTTTTTGCTTAAAAGGTTATACAGCCTGTGCCCTTGCCATATTGATCAAGTTCTATTTATTCAAAGGCAGTAGTAGCTGACAAGTTAAAACTCCTCTTAGCACAGTGGGAAGGGTTGCATCTGTCCTTTTGGTGTGTATGTGGGAGTTTTGCATATGAGCTTCAGGTGTCCTGCATATTAAAGAACCCAGCGCACCTATATATATGTGAGAAGATGAGGGGTAATATGTAGTATGCTTGACTGAAAATACAAACCACAGGAAATAAAGCTGCATTCCTCTAGTACTAGGTACTTGTACTTGAAGAAAAGCATACATGCATCACCTCATCTAAGAAAGAATGCCTTCAATTGCCTTTTCCCTTCATTACAGAGTTGAATACATTTATTTTGTATTTGATACATGTATTGCTTTCTTGAGACTACAACAGCAAGCTCTGTTTATCTTCCTTGCAGATACACAGTTGTGCTACAGATCTTCAAAGACCATGCACGGACCAAGGAGGCAAGGATGCAGATAGCCCTGGCAGAGATTCCCTATCTTAAGTAAGTATTTACAAGATACATGTGTATAATTGTTACAGTAACTATAAGGAGTGGGTAACTGTATGGCCATGGTGTACTGGTACAAAACCATTTTTTGCTTATTGGGCCAGTCCAGATAAACCAGACCTGAAAAAATTCACTGGGATTAAGAGATAGGCCTGCCAGGATATTAACCAAGCCACTTTTCTCTTGAAATCGCAGAACCCACAAATTTTAGAAAAAGTGGGGCTTTTCATCTCCCTCTGCTTCCAAAAAAGAAGTCAAACCCAACCTGTTTAGAAATAGCCAACACTAAGTTTTAGAGTAGAATATTGTTCATTACTGTCCATTGTTACTTGTATATGTACAAATGTACTATGTTTATACCATGTACTTGCAATTAGCCCTCGGGCACGAACATGCAATAAACTTCTCTACATTAATGTGTTGCTTGACTTTGACGTTTGTGTTGTGTGATGACCAGTGGGCATGTAGTAATCTTCAGTAGCAATTCATTCATTCCATTCATTCTTGCCCCCTTAGGATGAGGATAAGTGAGGAGGTTGCCAACCTTGACCAGCAGCGAGGGGGGGTGAGGACTCGTGGAGGGGGTGGGGAGACGTTCCGAGAGCTCCGGAAGAGGGTCCTGAAGCAGAAGGAGACGGCCATCAAGAAGGCCCTGGTACGACTTAAGAAGAAACGTGACCTCCTCAGGTCGGGCAGGACAAAGAAGGAGATACCTGTAGTGTCTGTTGTGGGGTATACTAATTCAGGTAAACCATACTAAATTCTTGTTTGTTTGTTTGAACCTTTGTTTATTCATGAAAGCTAAAATTGGCCTGCAGGCCACTTTTCATTTCGGTCATCAGGGAAGAAGTAAGGGTCAGACAAAGTATATAGCAGAGATGCATTAAGTACCGTAAATGCAGAAACTTTCGTTGTGGTTTCATGTTTGTGGTTATCGCGGTGGCCGCTTCACCGCGAATTTAAAACCATTGCGAACATTTTTCCATGGCAGTAAGAGATTACAGTGCATGGTGCTACCTCGAACTTAAAACCTCCGTGAAAAGTCCTTTTTCCCGCTACCGTAAAATTAAATCCCCGCGGACTTAAATGCATTTACAGTATAATGTTGTAATAAAGTAGTTAGTTATAGAGTCAATTCAATTACCCTAAGGCGTACAGGAGTAATAAGGATGTTAAACAATTTTAAGATATAGCTTGGTGCAACAATGTTCTGACTGAGCCTGTGTCAAATTACCACACTGTGTACAATGATCATTCTCTGAATGTCATTTATCAATGAACATTCTATAATCTATGAAAACTGGCAACTTTGTTAACTTGATATCCAGGTAAAACAACCCTTATAAAGGCCTTGACCGGTGAGGAGCGGATCCAGCCACAGGACCAGCTGTTTGCCACGCTGGACGTCACGGCCCACGCCGGTCAGCTGCCCTCCAAGATGACCGCCCTGTACGTGGATACAGTGGGGTTCCTGTCACAGCTGCCTCACCATCTCATCGCTTCATTCAATGCCACTTTAGAGGATGTCAGGCTGTCTGTAAGGAATTTTTAGCTTTCTTTATACTGACCTTTATTTACTTTATGTAGATTTGATTATTCATATTATGCTTTCTTTTCTGCTGGATGTTTTTTTATGTAATTCAAAACTTTTCAAAAAGTAGCACTAGATCATCTTTATCCGTGTGGTATTATATATATATATATATATATGCATTGTTTTAAAAATATGGGGGGTTTAGCGATATCAAGTTGACCACAATGGTTTCAAACTGTAATATTTCAAAAATACACATTGTGTATTGCAATTTGAAGCCACCTTCCATCAACTTGATATCCCTACATATCATGTTTTCACAAACAATGGATATAGGTTATCCCATGGATAAAGTTGAAGTAGCATTATAACATCTATGATATTTTTGATAATGCCTCAGGGACAGAAGCATTTTTGATGTCATCATTTGCTACTAAAGGGATTGAAATACATTTTTGTGTATACTGGTGCCCTGGTATCAGTGAAATTTGGGTGCACAACACACCGTTAGGATAAGTGAAGTCAAATTCTGTAGATTACTTGAAAATTATGAAAATGACAAGTAAAACGTCCAACCCTTGCAAGACAGGGAACAGCGTACACTAAACCGGATAGTGAGTGTTGGTGTGAATACACGGAAGGTTTTCCTATTTGTTCTGATACCTAAATGTCTATACTTCAAGTAAACAATAGTAAATGTAAGTTACCCTACACAAATCTACCAGTACCTGTAGGTATACCCACAGTCAAACATTTTGGAGCACAACTCCAATACTAAGCCCTGTACTAGGTATGCTGTCCCTAAATATGATATACTTGTAGTATTGAAATGTCCTGTCTTTGTTACTCCAGGATTTGATTGTTCACATTCGAGATGTGAGCCACCCAGACACTGTGAACCAGAAACACAACGTCCTACAGGTTCTCAGCAACTTAAAACTACCTCAGCATCTACTGGACAACATGATAGAGGCCAACAACAAGATAGACCTGTTGGATGGAGAAAGGTATTGTCGATCTTTCACCTTCCATATCATTGATGTAGGCAGGTGCTGGCTGCCATGTTGGCTGTGCTCGAAATATTTTTTTTGCAGCCAGGTTGCCCAAGCAGCAACCTGTGTCAAAAGTCAGGTTGTGCCATCAACATTTCAGGTTGCCCCACTTCCAAGTTATAACTTTCTTCAAATCAGCTACTTAGCCAATATCTTTTTCTTCCAGTTGCATGTTGCAACTTTGTTTTATCTTACAAGAAATAGATACAAAAGCTTATGCACAAAGGTGGTGGAAAAGAGGTATTTCAACTGCAAAATTCCAGGTTGCACACTGTGCTGCCTGGGTTTGAAATTAAGTTGCACCAGGTTCACTGTTCTTTGTGCTTGTCAAAAAGAGCCGGGAGACTGTCCACGGTACAATTAACCTGTAAATACTGTACATAGGCATCTTTCCCACTACCAATGGAGAAATAGCTCTTAAATGACTTAAAACTGGATCTGGATCACTTTCCATTTCAATTTTTCCAAGATAAGGGTAAATTTAAGCTTTACAGACTACATTGAAAATGTTAAGAAACTGCCTTCCAACATAACCTTGAAAATTATGTTTCTTGCCTTCCCAGCTCAGTACCAGAGGAAGATGACAGCACTGTTATAAACATCTCAGCCCTGAAGGGTACAGGACTGGACAGGCTGAGGGATGTGGTAGAGGAGAGGCTGTTTGAAGCCACAGATACAGTCAAGACTACGCTCAGGATTCCCATGGCTGGACAACAACTCAGGTACATGTATAGTACTAGTAGTATCCAGTACAGTAGAAGCCAGTTAATTGCAGAATGGATGATGTTAATTGCGCGGAACCACAAAATCCTGTGGATAACTTCACTTTGTTGCACCATCCGGATAATTGCACAAAATATGATGGCAAATAGGAGTGCAATTAAACGGCTTCTACTGTATTTGATTATACTGCCAGATGCTGGGGTCTGTGATGCACAGGTATGCAGCAGTCGGCTAGTCTTCACGCTTCCAAGCAAATCTGTCCAGTGGTTTCACCCTAGTTAGACTGCACATTTTGATGTCTCTACAAACTCATTCCATACAGGATTTCCGTGGTCTGCCATGTACTTGAAATACTATTCAAGGCCACACCAGTTTAATGTCTTGGTTTAGTTCAATAAAGCAATGTCATTGATTATCACCATCATCATTGAGTAGAGGCTGAATAAAAAGTTTTATATACAGAATTAAAACTTTGTTCCAGCACAAAATATTTGTGCATCAAGTGCCAGGAAGTTTATGACCAATTGCTGACATCACATGTCAATAAGGTCACGTGATCTGGTTGTTTGGTCACTTGAATTGAAATCTTGACTGCAGTAGGGTAATCGAAATTTTGATGCTCAAATATTTTCGTATTGGAACAAAGCTTCAGCTATATTTATACAATAACTACAAGCACAAATGAACTTTCATGCTAATAAAAAGTTTTTCTTCCAGTCAACTGTACAAGACAGCCACAGTCCAGGGTGTGCAGGTGACAGAAGATGCTGAGCACTTGGATGTTGATGTCATCGTGGGAAAAGCTGCATTTGCCAAGTTCATGCATGCATTCAAAGGAAAAGTGAGACAGGCTTAGAAGTATAGAATACTTTGTCATTCATGATAACTTACCAGTACTAAAGTTTTAGGGTACTATGTAAGTCAATGTACTGAAAGACACTCAACTTAACGTATATATAACGTAATTCTTAGCATTTTTACAGTGGTTTATGTTACATCTAGATAGCTCACATCTCGTTACCAAATGAAGTGCATTAAACTGATCATGTGCCTAATAATTGACAAAAGAGTTGATTATAACACAATACCAGTAACAATAAAGTTTTGACATCTATCACCATGTGTATCTCTTTGTGATCATTTAAGTTGGAGCATTTGCCCACATTCTACCATTACGAGGGCAAGTTGAAACCTATAGTTAACCTAAAGCTGTATTGCAAGACAGCCAGAGCAGCCAATCCAAGCAGCACTTACACATGGAGGCGCAGTGAAGAAATGTGATTTTATCTTTAGCACCCACGAATTATCACATGCTGTTATATAGTTGGCGAAAAGGCCCCATGTGTATGTAGTTTGCGGGGACGGGGACAGGTATGTTTACGTGTGTGGATGTTCAGCACCAAGGACTGGTACGCTAACTTATAATGGGTGGACGGTGTTCAGTGCCAGGGACAAATTTGCTTAAATGTGTGTGGATGGCGCTCAGAACCAAGGACAGGAACATTTGCCTTACGTAGGCAATGAATGAACAGATGCAGGAATAAAATTTCTTCATACACAAAAAGGCGACCGTAAGCAAGAAAAGCATGAAACAGTCAAAACGGCTATCTGATAACGTTAACGTTATACAAAATGTAGTTCGCAAGATTTGACCTTGCCTTCCCCAACTAGCGCAACCCTGGTATTTATCCTATTTTAGCTCCTGATTCTACCAAGGAGCTTTTATCAGATAAAAGCTCCTTGATTCTACAGAAGCAAACATAGGAGCAAATAAGAGCTTAGCAACAATAGAATGGGTGCCACCTCATTATCTGTGCCACTTAACCATAAGCTTCAGGAATAGTATAACCACAAAATGTCTCATAGAAGCCATTTTATGACGGATCCAGTTGTTGAAGTAACACAGCGACCCCTAGTGATCAGAAAGCAAAATGCAGATCTTTCGTTGACTTAGGAGAGAGAAAGTTGATTGGCTAATTCGGGGTCTATCGCTGATATCATGGATATGATTATACAAAGCTAAACAATGGCAAACAGGCAAATCTGATAGACATGGTACAATATAACATCTATTATCATAATACCGGTACGTTTACGACGATTTCTCTAGCCATACTGATTTGACAAATTGTCAACGCATCATTTTCTCCAGTTACATGTTGCTGTCATAGGTTACCCTTGCCACTTCTTCTGTGTAACTTTTCTGCCACTCTTGTCCTGCTAAAAGCGTAATATTGTAATTGTAACACGCCGCGGAATTACACGGCGAACGGGCGCGTGGTTGGGAGGGGGTACAAAATACCGGTAGGAAGAAACACGGCACAATTAACTGCCGCTATGTACATTTATACATCCTCTGATGTTCCTTCCTTTTCTGTCAGTAAATGCATAAAACATAAACCTGCATGAGCATACAAAATGTCATGAGAAAACGGACGTATACTGTCAAGAATTTTCATTTAACTTCTGTCCGTCACAACCGCTATGACGTAACACTTCACTGCTAGCGTAGATATAAAAATGGCGGGAAAATGGCTGCGTACATTCAATTTTGCCCATTCAGTCGTAGATCCGGGCTATTATGCAACGGTTCTTCACACTTTTACATGAGTTGTAGGTCACCAACAGAAATTCAAGATTGTTGTTGAATCATGTTCGTCTTGTGCCGTGAGCATGTGTAATTATGATCTATATAAATTTGGCAATGAATGTGACAGTGTGTTCGTCCCACGACGAGCTGCCTACCCCGAAATTTAAAAAAAAGTATACTGAAAACTTTTGGCCTTGTTGTCTTCGAATGCATTGTTATCGATGCTTTGTAAATGGTGTATTGGACACCTAGATGTCTGAAGTGTGCACAGCTCAGAAATAACTATTGTTGCATGTGTAGATCTCTTTAAGTTCCAGTATTTTTAATCTACCGGTATAAGTCTTACTACCGGTATTATGCCAATGCATGTTACCGTAGGTGTTGAATAGATCCCATAAAAATTTAGATCACTTCATTTGGAAGATTTTTGGGGGTGGGACAATTTCATGGGTGGACCTAATATCTTAGAAGGGCCGTAAAAGTCGACCTGACCTGCTTAACAAATCACAGAATCGCCCCCCTACTATAAGAATAAACAAGTAATTTCTGAAACATATTTAGACTCATTTTCGGCTCGCTCAAGAAGCGTTTCAAGTATGAATGAATTGGAACCCAGCTCTTATCTCCTCTCTTACCCAGTTTAGATTATGCATCAAGCAGTGTCCTGGGTACGAGACTTGGAAATTTCCAAGATGGTGGACAATCAAAACACACCGACGTCGCGTTGTTCTGAGAGTCGAATTTGCTCTCTGTTCGCTTCATATACATGGATACCACTTGGAGTCAAGGAAGGCGGCACCTGTTGTGGACTTAGAAGATGTTCTGGGTTCCCTTTGTTGAATTCGGGAACGTGAAGTACCATCACCAGAATTTTCGTCATTTGAACAAGATTCGAGGGCTGAGGGCACGACTGACCACCTTAGTCCGGGCTACGTTAACGTTACGCACATGTTTTGAGGTGGGTGACTTCCTTTTTGCAATTATTTTGTTAAACATCAATGAAATTATCTAGAGTCCATTCCAAGACACCATGCGGATGTTTGTGGCCATTGTTTAAAATTGATTTTAAAGTTTTGTAATTATATGTCTAGGACATTTGATACTTCAGAAATATTTATAACACTGTTTCAACTTTAGAAATATTTCCCTGGTCCTGTTAAACTTTGGAAATATTCATGGTGTGGAATTGGATACTTCTAATGGTTTCTAAATAATGATATCAGCATTCTACCATTATTTACCATTTTCTACCATTTTCTACCATTTTTTGTAAATGGTTCAGTGGGCTGGGAAGATAGCAATTCACACATCCTTGCAAAGTATGGTTGGGTGCCATGCAACATTGGCCCACCACAAAGGATCCACCAGTGCCCAGCAGTGAAATCTAAAAATATACAGATACAACAATAGGGCTTACTTTTATGGGGGCAATAAACTAATTTAACCATTTGGCGAGGTTTACCATTTTTTGCAAATATTTGTAAATGTGAAATAATCACACAGAGGTTTCACAATTATTCTAAATAATGATATTTTTGTTCAGTTACTTTCAAATTGTTTCTAAAATATTCAAAGGAATTCAAATATATGAGTCAGTCATTTTTTTTAAAATAATTTAATTATTGTGGCTCAGATTATTCTTTTATTCAAAATAATTCAGACTAGTTATAAATATCGCCTAAAAACCCTCATGGTGTCTTGGAATGGACTCTAACACACAAAAAATCAGCATTACAAAATATAAACAAAAACACGTAGATCTTCAGTCTAAAACACTATTATGTACATTTTTGTAAAGTTTTATTATTAACCATCTAAAAATGATCGACTGGCTTTATAATTCTTGATGACGTCATCATGGCGTCATACTTATTTGCATAAATTATATTTATTTTACAAGGTCTATACATTAAAGTAATTTTGAAACGCCAAAAACACACAGAAAACTCATCGGACACTACTTGAGTGCCTCATAAAAACGTTGACAAAAACGTGTCATGCGTTACATACGTTAGCAATCTAAAGTTGTTATCGGTATTTAGATATCTACATTAAAGGTTGAATTAGATCATTGTCGTACTTTACAAGGCTTAACATACATTATATTACACCCTTGACAAACATTTCAACTTCAGCACAATATTCCAGCAAGATATTCAGGAGGGTAAGCCTAATATTTAGTTCGACCTCACAGTCTTCCAAATGAAAGGATCTAAGTCATGACAATCAGTTTTATAAACACGGACATCTCTACGTGAGTCTTGACGTTGCGATTTAAGATGTATATAGAAGTAGTTGCGGAACGATACTGACATTTTTAACGTTTCAGAATTGAATGTAGAACGATACTGCCGCCAGTGTCTAATGGGTATGTGGGTGTAGGGCTGACGTCACAGTTGAATTGCGCAGTAGAAGGCACAAAATGGGATTATAGTGCCAATTTTAAATCCTTAAAAATGTTCTTTTTCCTTGAAAATTTTTGGCCCAACCGGGAGACTTTTTGGGGGTAAAAGGAACAGGTAGGGTGTAAGCTTTCCAATTTTGGTCAAAATTTGCTCAGTTTAGCAGTTTAGGTGGCGCGCGGAAGGATTTTAATTATTGGGTCATATGTGTGGTATCAGGAGTAACCGCGAAACGAACCCTTCGGTAACCGACAAGTGACCCTCCAGAATCTTAAACAAAGTGTGCGTTACTGTCATCACTTTAATTTCATATTAAAACCCGTGGCGATTAGACAGAAAGCAATTTGAGTACTAAAAATTACTTCGTTATCGTTCTACAAGGCCTAAAAGGGAATGCAGGTTCGCCTGGTGTAACCGCTAAGGGAACCCTTCGCCTCGGTAACCGAAAAGCGACCCCATACGATGGAACTTCCAGCGGTTTCGCCAAGGGGAAACGTCTTTCGCTTACGAGCCTGCTCGTTGAAAAGTAAGGAAGTAATTTTTAGTACTCAAATTGCTTTCTGCCTAATCGTTACGGGTTTTACTATGAAATTCAAGTGACAAAAGTAACGCACATTTTGTTGAAGATTCTGAAAGTGCCATCGTATGGGGTCACTTTGCAAAGACCGAAGTGTTCGCTTAGCGGTTTCGTCAAGGCCAAACGAAACGTCATTCGCTTTCGAGCCTTGTAGAAAAGTAAGGAAGTAATTTTTAGTACTCAAATTGCTTTCTGCCTATGCGTAACGTGTTGTACTTTGAAATTCAAATGACAAAAGTAACGCACATTTTGTTGAAGAATCTTGAACTTCTATCGTATGGGGTCACGTTACGGTAAGCGAAGGGTTCGCTTAGCGGTTTCGCCAAGGGGAAACGTCATTCGCTTTCAATCCTTGTAGAAAAGTAAGGAAGTAAGTTTTAGTACTCAAATTGCTTTCTGCCTACTCGTTACGGGTTTTACTATGAAATTCAAGTGACAAAAAAAACGCACATTTTGTCTAAGAGTCTGGAAGTTCCATCGTATGGGGTCTCTTTGCGGTGACCGAAGGGTTCGCTTAGCGGTTTTGCCAAGGGGAAACGTCATTCGCTTTCGAGCCTTGTAGAAAAGAAAGGAAGTAATTTTTAGTACTCAACTGGCTTTCTGCCTAGTCGTAACGTGTTGTACTATGAAATTCAAATGACAAAAGTAACGCACATTTTGTTGAAGATTCTGGATGTTCTATCGTACATCGGTCACGTTACGGTGACCGAAGGGTTCACTTAGCGGTTTCGCCAAGGGGAAACGTCATTCGCTTTCGAGCCTTGTAGAAAAGTAAGCAAGTAATTTTTAGTACTCAAATTGCATTCTGCCTAGTCGTTACGGATTTCACTATGAAATTAAAGTGACAAAAGTAACGCACATTTTGTTGAAGAGTCTGGAAGTTCCATAGTATTGGGTCACTTTGCGGTTACCGAAGGGTTCGCTTAGCGGAATCGCCAAGGGGAAGCGTCATCCGCTTTCGAGACTTGTAGAAAAGTAAGGAAGTAATTTTTAGTACTCAAATTGCTTTCTGCCTAGTCGTTTCGGCTTTTACTATGAAATTCAAGTGACAAAAGTAACGCACATTTTGTTGAAGATTCTGGAAGTTCCATCGTATGGGGTCACGTTGCGGTTACCGAAGTGTTCGCTTAGCGGTTTCGCCAAGGGGAAACGTCATTCGCTTTCAAGCCTTGTAGAAAAGTAAGGAAGTAATTTTTAGTACTCAAATTGCTTTCTGCCTACTCGTTTCGGGTCTTACTATGCAATTCAAGTGACAAAAGTAACGCACATTTTGTTGAAGATTCTGGAAGTTCCATCGTTTGAAGTCACGTTGCGGTGACCAAAGGGTTCGCTTAGCGGTTTCGAAAAGTTAAACGTCATTCGCTTTCGAGCCTTGTAGAAAAGTAAGGAAGTAATTTGTAGTACTCAAATTGCTTTCTGCCTCGTCATTTCGGGTTTTACTATGAAATTCAAGTAACAAAAGTAACGCACATTTTGTTGAAGAATCTCGAACTTCCATCGTATGGGGTCACGTTGCGGTTACCGAAGGTTTCGCTTAGCGGTTTCGCCAAGGGGAAACGTCATTCGCTTTCGAGCCTTGTAGAAAAGTAAGCAAGTAGTTTTTAGTACTCAAATGGCTTTCTGCCTACTCATTACGTGTTTAACTATGAAATTCAAGTGACAAAAGTAACGCACATTTTGTTGAAGATTCTGGAAGTTCCATCGTATGGGGTCACTTTGCGGTGACCGAAGGGTTCGCTTAGCGGTTTCGCCAAGGGGAAACGTCTTTCGCTTACGAGCCTGCTCGTTGAAAAGTAAGGAAGTAATTTTTAGTACTCAAATTGCTTTCTGCCTACTCGTTACGTGTTGTACCATGAAATTCAAGTGACAAAAGTAAAGCACATTTTGTTGAAGATTCTGGAAGTTCAATCGTATGGGGTCACTTTGCGGTGACCGAAGGGTTCGCTTATCGGTTTCGCCAAGGGGAAACGTCATTCGCTTTCGAGCCTTGTAGAAAAGTAAGGAAGTAATTTTTAGTACTCAAATTGCTTTCTGCCTACTCGTTACGTATTTTACTATGAAATTCAAGTGACAAAAGTAACGCACATTATGTTGAAGATTCTGGAAGTTCCATCGTATGGGGTCACTTTGCGGTGACCGACGGGTTCGCTTATCGGTTTCGCCAAGGGGAAACGTCATTCTCTTTCGAGCCTTGTAGAAAAGTAAGGAAGTAATTTTTAGTACTCAAATTGCTTTCTGCCTACTCGTTACGTGTTTTACTATGAAATTCAAGTGACAAAAGTAACGCACATTTTGTTGAAGATTCTGAAAATGCCATCGTATGGGGTCACTTTGCGGAGACCGAAGTGTTCGCTTAGCGGTTTCGCCAAGGGGAAACGTCTTTCGCTTACGAGCCTGCTAGTTGAAAAGTAAGGAAGTAATTTTTAGTACTCAAATTGCTTTCTGCCTACTCGTTACGTGTTTTACTATGAAATTCAAGTGACAAAAGTAACGCACATTTTGTTGAAGATTCTGGAAGTTCCATCGTAGGGGGTCACTTTGCGGTGACCGAAGGGTTCGCTTATATAGCGGTTTCGTCAAGGGGAAACGTCATTCTCTTTCGAGCCTTGTAGAAAAGCAAGGAAGTAATTTTTAGTACTCAAATTGCTTTCTGCCTACTCGTTACGTGTTTTACTATGAAATTCAAGTGACAAAAGTAACGCACATTTTGTTGAAGATTCTGGAAGTCCTATCATATTGGGTCACTTTGCGGTGACCGAAGGGTTCGCTTATTGGTTTCGTCAAGGCCAAACTTAATTCGCTTTCGAGCCTTGTAGAAAAGTAAGGAAGTAATTTTTAGTACTCAAATTGCTTTCTGCCTACTCGTTACGGGTTTTACTATGAAATTCAAGTGACAAAAGTAACGCACATTTTGTCTAAGAGTCTGGAAGTTCCATCGTATGGGGTCTCTTTGCGGTGACCGAAGGGTTCGCTTAGCGGTTTTGCCAAGGGGAAACGTCATTCGCTTTCGAGCCTTGTAGAAAAGTAAGGAAGTAATTTTTAGTACTCAAATTGCATTCTGCCTAGTCGTTACGGGTTTCACTATGAAATTAAAGTGACAAAAGTAACGCACATTTTGTTGAAGAGTCTGGAAGTTCCATAGTATTGGGTCACTTTACGGTGACCGAAGGGTTCGCTTAGCGGAATCGCCAAGGGGAAACGTCATCCGCTTTCGAGACTGTAGAAAAGTAAGGAAGTAATTTTTAGCACTCAAATTGCTTTCTGCCTAGTCGTTTCGGCTTTTACTATGAAATTCAAGTGACAAAAGTAGCGCACATTTTGTTGAAGATTCTGGAAGTTCCATCGTATGGGGTCACGTTGCGGTGACCGAAGGGTTCGCTTAGCGGTTTCGCCAAGGGGAAACGTCATTCACTTTCAAGCCTTGTAGAAAAGTAAGGAAGTAGTTTTTAGTACTCAAATTGCTTTCTGCCTACTCGTTTCGGGTTTTACTATGCAATTCAAGTGACAAAAGTAACGCACATTTTGTTGAAGATTCTGGAAGATCCATCGTATGGGGTCACTTTGCGGTGACCGACGGGTTCGCTTATCGGTTTCGCCAAGGGGAAACGTCATTCGCTTTCGAGCCTTGTAGAAAAGCAAGGAAGTAATTTTTAGTACTCAAATTGCTTTCTGCCTAGTCGTTACGTATTTTACTATGAAATTCAAGTGACAAAAGTAACGCACATTTTGTTGAAGATTCTGGAAGATCCATCGTATGGGGTCACCGACGGGTTCGCTTATCGGTTTCGCCAAGGGGAAACGTCATTCGCTTTCGAGCCTTGTAGAAAAGTAAGGAAGTAATTTTTAGTACTCAAATTGCTTTCTGCCTAGTCGTTACGTGTTTCACCATGAAATTCAAGTGACAAAAGTAACGCACATTTTGTTGAAGATTCTGGAAGTTCCATCGTATGGGGTCACTTTGCGGTGACCGAAGGGTTCGCTTAGCGGTTTCGCCAAGGGGAAACGTCATTCGCTTTCGAGCCTTGTAGAAAAGTAAGCAAGTAATTTTTAGTACTCAAATTGCTTTCTGCCTACTCGTTACGTGTTTTACTATGAAATTCAAGTGACAAAAGTAACGCACATTTTGTTGAAGATTCTGGAAGTTCCATCGTAGGGGGTCACTTTGCGGTGACCGAAGGGTTCGCTTATATAGCGGTTTCGTCAAGGGGAAACGTCATTCGCTTTCGAGCCTTGTAGAAAAGTAAGGAAGTAATTTTTAGTACTCAAATTGCTTTCTGCCTACTCGATACGTGTTTTACTATGAAATTCAAGTGACAAAAGTTACGCACATTTTGTTGAAGATTCTGGAAGTCCTATCATATGGGGTCACTTTGCGGTGACCGAAGGGTTCGCTTATTGGTTTCGTCAAGGCCAAACGTCATTCGCTTTCGAGCCTTGTAGAAAAGTAAGCAAGTAATTTTTAGTACTCAAATTGCTTTCTGCCTACTCGATACGTGTTTTACTATGCAATTCAAGTGACAAAAGTAACGCACATTTTGTTGAAGATTCTGGAAGATCCATCGTATGGGGTCACTTTGCGGTGACTCAAGAATAACTCGAGAAGGACGTATCCGTAAAATGCGGTTTGCACCCGTCGATTCCTTACTAAGCAACCTTTTGAATGATACCAAGTTTGCCGGGCCGGAACCTGAACTCTAAGCTACAATCGCGTTGTCAAGTCATCCCCTACCAGGTACCGTGACAGTGTTTCAAAAAAGAAGCTAGCGGTTGCGCCTAAAAAGAGCGCCTATACTCAAGAATAACTCGAGAAGGACGTATTCGATTAAATTGCGGTTTGCACCCGTCGATGCCTTACTGAGCAACCTTTCGAATGATACTAAGTTTGCCGAGCCGGAACCTGAACTGTAAGCTACAATCGCGTTATCATGTCATCCCCTACCAAGTTCCGTGACAGGCAGTGTTTCAAAAAAGAAGCCAGTGGTTGCGTCTAAAGAGAGTGCCATTACTCAAGAATAACTCAAGAAGGACGTATCTGATTAAATTGCGGTTAGCACCCGTCGATTCCTTACGAAGCAACCTTTCGAATGATGCCAAGTTTGCCCGGCCGGAACCTGAACTGTAAGCTACAATCGCGTTATCAAGTCATCCCCTACCAGGTACCCTGACAAGCAGTGTTTCAAAAAAGAAGCTAGCGGTTGCGCCTAAAGAGAGCGCCTATACTGAAAAATACCTCAAGATGAACGTATCCGATTAAATTGCGGTTTGCACCCGTCGATTCCTTACGAAGCAACCTTTCGAATGATACCAAGTTTGCCGGGACGGAACCTGAACTGTAAGCTACAATCGCGTTATTAAGTCATTCCCTACCAGGTACCGTGACAAGCAGTGTTTAAAAAAAAGCTAGCGGTTGCGCCTAAAGAGAGTGCTTATACTCAAGAATAACTCGAGAAGGACGTATCCGCTAAAATTGCGGTTTGCACCCGTCGATTCCTTACGAAGCAACCTTTCGAATGATACCAAGTTTGCCTGGCCGGAACCTGAACTGTAAGCTATACATCTACAATAGCGTTATCAAGTCATCCCCTACCAGGTACCGTGACAAGCAGTGTTTCAAAAAAGAAGCTAGCGGTTGCGCTTAAGGAGCGTCTTTACTCAAAAATAACTCGAGAAGGACGTATCCGATTAAATTGTGGTTTGTACCCGTCGATTCCTTATTAAGCAACCTTTAGAATGATACCAAGCTTGCCGGGCCGGAACCTGAACTGTAAGCTACAATCGCGTTATCAAGTCATCCCCTATTAAGTACCGTAACAGGCAGTGTTTCAAAAAAGAAGCTAGCGGTTGCGCCTTAAGACAGCGCCTCCATCAAGAATAACTCGAGAAGGACGTATCCGATTGAATTGCGGTTTGCACCCGTTGATTTCTTATTAAGCATCCTTCGAGTAATACCAAGTTTGCCGGGCCGTAACCTGAACTCTAAGCTGCAATTGCGTTATCAAGTCATCCCCCTACGAGGTACCGTTACAAGCAATGTTTCAAAAAAGAAGCTAACGGTTGCGCCTAAAGAGAGCGCCTATACTCAAGAATAACCCGAGAAGGACGTATCCGATTAAATTGCGGTTTGCACCCGTCGATTCCTTACTAAGCAACTTTTCGAATGATACTAAGTTTGCGGGGCCGGAACTTGAACTCTAAGCTACAATCGCGTTATCATGTCACCCCCTACCAAGTACCGTGACAGACAGTGTTTCAAAAAAGAAGCTAGTGGTTGCGTCTAAAGAGACCGCCTATACTCAAGAATAACTCGAGAAGGACGTATTCGATTGAATTGCGGTTTGCAGCCGACGATTCCTTACGAAGCAACCTTTCGAATAATACCAAGGATGGCGGGCCGGAACCCAAACTGTAAGCTACAATCGCGTTATCATGTCATCCCCTACCAAGTACCGTGACAGGCAGTGTTTCAAAAAAGAAGCTAGCAGTTGCGCCTAAAGAGAGCGCCTATACTCAAAAATAACTCGAGAAGGACGTATTCGATTGAATTGCGGTTTGCACCCGTCGATTCCTTACTAAGCAACCTTTTGAATGATACCAAGGTTGGCGGGCCGGAACCTGAACTGTAAGCTACAATCGCGTTATCAAGTCATCCGCTATTAAGTATCGTGACAGGCAGTGTTTCAAAAAAGAAGCTAGCGGGTGCGCCTAAGGAGCGCCTTTACTCAAGAATAACTCGAGAAGGACGTATCCGATTAAATTGCGATTTGCACCCGTCGAGTCCTTACGAAGCAACCTTTCGAATGACACCAAGTTTGCCGGGCCGGAACCTGAACTGTAAGCTACAATCGCGTTATCAAGTCATCCCCTACCGGGTACCGTGACAGACAGTGTTTCAAAAAAGAAGCTAGCAGTTGCGACTAAGGAGCGCCTATACTCAAGAATAACCCGAGATTTAATAATTTTAAACAAAG
>NC_049986.1:7341664-7345004 GCF_000003815.2 Branchiostoma floridae
TATTTTTTTTTTTAAAACTCTCTGTCTCAGGGCCTGGTAGAGGGGATCACGTTATAGCGCGAGTAGCGCTCAGAGTTGGGGTTCCGCCCCCGCACACTTGGTATCATTCGAAAAGTTTTTTTATAAGGAATCGAGGGGCGCAAACCGCAATTCTATCGGATACGTCCTTCTCGAGTTTTTCTAGAGTAGAGGCGCTCCTTAGGCGCAACGGCTAGCTTCTTTTTTGAAACACTGTCTGTCACGGTACCTGGTAGGGAATGACTTGATAACACGATTGTAGCTTACAGTTCAGGTTCCGGCCCGGCAAACTTGGTATCATTCGAAAAGTTGCTAAGTAAGGAATTGACGGGTGCAAACCGCAATTCAATCGGATACGTCCTTCTCGAGTTATTCTTGAGTATAGGCGCTCTCTTTAGGCGCAACCGCTAGCTTCTTTTTTGAAACACTGCTTGTCATGGTACTTGGTAGGGGATGACTTGATAACGCGATTTAAGCTTAGAGTTTGGGTTCCGGCCCGGCAAACTTGGTATCATTCGAAAGGTTGCTTCGTAAGAAATCGACGGGTGCAAACCGCAATTTAATCGGATACGTCCTTCTCGAGTTATTGTTGAGTATAGGCGCTGTCTTTAGGCGCAACCGCTAGGCTCTTTTTTTAAACACTGCTTGTCATGGTACTTGGTAGGGGATGACTTGATAACGCCATTTAAGCTTAGAGTTTGGGTTCCGGCCCGGCAAACTTGATATCATTCGAAAGGTTGCTTAATATGGAATCGACGGGTGCAAACCGCAATTTAATCGGATACGTTCTTCTCGAGTTATTCTTGAGTAAAGGCGCTCCTTAGGCGCAACCGCTAGCTTCTTTTTTGAAACACTGCCTGTCACGATACTTGGTAGGGAATGACTCGATAACGCGATTGTAGCTTAGAGTTCAGGTTCCGGCCCGGCAAACTTGGTATCATTCTAAAGGTTGCTTCGTAAGGAATCGACGGGTGCAAACCGCAATTTAATCGGATACGTCCTTCTCGAGTTATTCTTGAGTATAGGCGCTCTCTTTAGGCGCAACCGCTAGCTTCTTTTTTCAAACACTGCTTGTCATGGTACTTGGTAGGGGATGACTTGATAACGCGATTTAAGCTTAGAGTTTGGGTTCCAGCCCGCCATACTTGGTATCATTCAAAAGGTTGCTTTGTAAGGAATCGACGGGTGCAAACCGCAATTCAATCGGATACGTCCTTCTCGAGTTATTCTTGAGTCTAGGCGCTCTCTTTAGACGCAACCGCTAGCTTCTTTTTTGAAACACTGTCTGTCACGATACTTGGTAGGGAATGACTTGATAACGCGATTGTAGCTTACAGTTCAGGTTCCGGCCCGGCAAACTTGGTATCATTCTAAAGGTTGCTTCGTAAGGAATCGACGGGTGCAAACCGCAATTTAATCAAATACGTCCTTCTCGAGTTATTCTTGAGTATAGGCGCTCTCTTTAGGCGCAACCGCTAGCTTCTTTTTTCAAACACTGCTTGTCATGGTACTTGGTAGGGGATGACTTGATAACGCGATTTAAGCTTAGAGTTCGGGTTCCAGCCCACCATCCTTGGTATCATTCAAAAGGTTGCTTAGTCAGGAATCGACGGGTGCAAACCGCATTTTAATCGGATACGTCCTTCTCGAGTTACTTTTGAGTATAGGCGCTCTCTTTAGGCGCAACCGATAGCTTCTTTTTTGAAACACTGCCTGTCACGGTACTTGGTAGGGGATGACATGATAACGCGATTGTAGCTTACAGTTCAGGTTCCGGCCCCGCAAACTTGGTATCTTTCGAATGGTTGCTTTGTAAGGAATCGACGGGTGCCAACCGCAATTTAATCGGATACGTCCTTCTCGAGTTATTCTTGAGTATAGGCGCTCCTTAGACGCAACCGCTAGCTTCTTTTTTGAACACTGCCTGTCACTGTTCCTGGTTGGGGATGACTTGATAACGCGATTGTAGCTTACAGTTCAGGTTCCGGCCTGGCAAACTTGGTATTACTCGAAAGGATGCTTAATAATAAATCAACGGGTGCAAACCGCAATTTAATCGGAAAGGTCCTCCTCGAGTTATTCTTGATGGAGGCGCGCTCTTTAGGCGCAACCGCTAGCTTCTTTTTTGAAACACTGCCTGTCACGGTACTTAATAGCGGATGACTTGATAACGCGATTGTAGCTTACAGTTCAGGTTCCGGCCCGGCAAACTTGGTATCATTCAAAAGGTTGCTTAGTAAGAAATCGACGGGTGCTAACCGCAATTTAATCCGATACGTCCTTCTTGAGTAATTCTTGAGTATAGGCGCTGTCTTTAGACGCAACCGATAGCTTCTTTTTTGAAACACTGTCTGTCACGGTACCTGGTAGGGAATGACTTGATAACGCGATTGTAGCTTAGAGTTCAAGTTCCGGCCCGGCAAACTTGGCATCATTCGAAAGGATGCTTAGTAAGGAATTGACGGGTGTAAACCGCAATTTAATCGGATACGTCCTTCTCGAGTTATTGTTGAGTATAGGCGCTCCTTAGGCGCAACCGCTAGCTTCTTTTTTGAAACACTGCCTGTCACGATACTTAATAGCGGATGACTTGATAACGCGATTGTAGCTTACAGTTCAGGTTTCGGCCCGGCAAACTTGGTATCATTCTAAAGGTTGCTTCGTAAGGAATCGACGAGTGCAAACCGCAGTTTAATCGGATACGTCCTTCTCGAGTTATTCTTGAGTAAAGGCGCTCCTTACACGCAACCGCTAGCTTCTTTTTTTAAACACTGTCTGTCTCGGTACCTGGTAGGGGATGACTTGATAACAAGATTGTAGCTTACAGTTCAGGTTCCGGCCCGGCAAACTTGGTATCATTCTAAAGGTTGCTTCGTAAGGAATCGACGGGTGCAAACCGCAATTTAATCGGATACGTCCTTCACGAGTTATTTTTGAGTATAGGCGCTCTCTTTAGGCGCAACCGCTAGCTTCTTTTTTGAAACACTGTCTGTCACGGTACCTGGTAGGGGATGACTTGATAACGCGATTGTAGCTTACAGTTCAGGTTCCGGCCCGCCAAACTTGGTATCATTCGAAAGGTTGCTTAGTAAGAAATCGACGGGTGCAAACCGCAATTTAATCGGATACGTCCTTCTCGAGTTATTTTTGAGTATAGGCGCTCTCTTTAGGCGCAACCGCTAGCTTCTTTTTTGAAACACTGCTTATCAGGGTACCTGGTAGGGGATGACTTGATAACGCGATTGTAGCTTTGAGTTCAGGTTCCGTCCCGGCATACTGGTATCAGTCGAAAGGTCCACAAGTGAGCAATCGAAGGGTGAAA
>NC_049986.1:7345486-7346199 GCF_000003815.2 Branchiostoma floridae
TCTGTTTAGGCGCAACCGCTGGCTATTTTTTTTAAACGCTGCCTGTCACGGCGCCTGGTAGGGTGGTGACTTAAGACTGCGATTGTAGCTTAGAGTTCAAGTTCCGGCCCGGCAAACTTGGTATTATTCGAAAGGTCCTTAAGTAAGGAATCGAAGGCTGAAGATCGCAAAATATTCGGAAACGTCCTTCTCGAGTTATTCTTGAGTATAGACGCGCTCTTTAGGCGCAACCGCTAGCTTCTTTTTTGAAACACTGCCCGTCATGGTACTTAATAGGGGATGACTTGATAACGCGATTGTAGCTTACAGTTCAGGTTCCGGCCCGGCAAACTTGGCATCATTCTAAAGGTTGCTTCGTAAGGAATCGTCGGGTGCAAACCGCAATTTAATCGGAAAAGTCCTTCTCGAGTTATTCTTGAGTATAGGCGCTCTCTTTAGGCGCAACAGCTAGCTTCTTTTTTGAAACACTGCCTGTCACGCTACTTGCTAGGTGATGTTATGATCAAGCAATTGTTGCTTACAGTTCATGTTTCGGCCCGGCACACTTGGTATCATTCTAAAGGTTGCTTAATAAGGAATCGACGGATGCAAACCGCAATTTAATCGGATACGTCCTTCTCGAGTTTTTTTTAGTAAAGGCGCTCCTTAGACGCAACCGCTAGCTTCTTTTTTGAAACACTGTCTGTCACGGTACCTGGTAGGGAATGACTTGA
>NC_049986.1:7346516-7347499 GCF_000003815.2 Branchiostoma floridae
ATACGTCCTTCTCGAGTTATTCTTGAGTATAGGCGCTCTCTTTAGGCGCAACCGCTAGCTTCTTTTTTGAAACACTGCTTGTCATGGTACTTGGTAGGGGATGACTTGATAACGCGATTTAAGCTTAGAGTTTGGGTTCCGGCCCGGCAAACTTGGTATCATTCGAAAGGTTGCTTCGTAAGGAATCGACGGGTGCAAACCGCAATTTAATCGGATACGTCCTTCTCGAGTTATTGTTGAGTCTAGGCGCTGTCTTTAGGCGCAACCGCTAGGCTCTTTTTTTAAACACTGCTTGTCATGGTACTTGGTAGGGGATGACTTAATAACGCCATTTAAGCTTAGAGTTTGGGTTCCGGCCCGGCAAACTTGATATCATTCGAAAGGTTGCTTAATATGAAATCGACGGGTGCAAACCGCAATTTAATCGGATACGTCCTTCTCGAGTTATTGTTGAGTATAGGCGCTGTCTTTAGGCGCAACCGCTAGGCTCTTTTTTTAAACACTGCTTGTCATGGTACTTGGTAGGGGATGACTTGATAACGCCATTTAAGCTTAGAGTTTGGGTTCCGGCCCGGCAAATTTGATATCATTCGAAAGGTTGCTTAATATGAAATCGACGGGTGCAAACCGCAATTTAATCGGATACGTCCTTCTCGAGTTATTCTTGAGTAAAGGCGCTCCTTAGGCGCAACCGCTAGCTTCTTTTTTAAAACACTGCTTGTCATGGTACTTGGTAGGGGATGACTTGATAACGCGATTGTAGCTTACAGTTCAGGTTCCGGCCTGGCAAACTTGGTATTACTCGAAAGGATGCTTAATAAGAAATCAACGGGTGCAAACCGCAATTTAATCGGAAAGGTCCTCCTCGAGTTATTCTTGATGGAGGCGCGCTCTTTAGGCGCAACCGCTAGCTTCTTTTTTGAAACACTGCCTGTCACGGTACTTAATAGCGGATGACTTGATAACGCGATTGTAGCTTACAG
>NC_049986.1:7348114-7352599 GCF_000003815.2 Branchiostoma floridae
GATAACACATAGAGCTTACAGTTCAGGTTCCGGCCCGGCAAACTTGGTATCATTCTAAAGGTTGCTTCGTAAGGAATCGACGGGTGCAAACCGCAATTTAATCGGATACGTCCTTCATGAGTTATTTTTGAGTATCGGCGCTCTCTTTAGGCGCAACCGCTAGCTTCTTTTTTGCAACACTGTCTGTCACGGTACCTGGTAGGGGATGACTTGATAACAAGATTGTAGCTTACAGTTCAGGTTCCGGCCCGCTAACCTTGGTATCATTCGAAAGGTTGCTTAGTAAGAAATCGACGGGTGCAAACCGCAATTTAATCGGATACGTCCTTCTCGAGTTATTTTTGAGTATAGGCGCTCTCTTTAGGCGCAACCGCTAGCTTCTTTTTTGAAACACTGCTTATCAGGGTACCTGGTAGGGGATGACTTGATAACGCTATTGTAGCTTTGAGTTCAGGTTCCGGCCCGCGAACCTTGGTATCATTCGAAAGGTTGCTTAGTAAGGAATCGACGGGTGCAAACCCCAATTTAATCCGATACGTCCTTCTTGAGTTATTCTTGAGTATAGGCGCTCTCTTTAGGCGCAACCATTAGCTCTTTTTTTTGAAACACTGCTTGTAACGGTACCTGGTAGAGGATGACTTGAAAACGCGATTGTAGCTTACAGTTCAGGTTCCGGCCCGGCAAACTTGATATCTTCCAATGGATGCTTAATAAGAAATCGACGGGTGCAAACCACAATTTAATCGGATACGTCCTTCTCGAGTTATTCTTGAGTATAGGCGCGCTCTTTAGGCGCAACCGCTAGCTTCTTTTTTGAAACACTGTCTGTCTCGGTACCTGGTATGGGATGACTTGATAACGCGATTGTAGCTTAGAGTTCAGGTTCCGGCCCGCGAACCTTGGTATCATTCGAAAGGTTGCTTAGTAAGGAATCGACGGGTGCAAACCGCAATTTAATCGGATACGTCCTTCTCGAGTTATTCTTGAGTATAGGCGCTCTCTTTAGACGCAACCGATAGCTTCTTTTTTGTAACACTGCCTGTCACGGTACTTGGTAGCGGATGACTTGATAACGCGATTGTAGCTTAGAGTTCAAGTTTCCCGCCGGGCAAAACTTGGTATTACTCGAAGGATGCTTAATAAGAAATCAACGGGTGCAAACCACAATTTAATCGGAAAAGTCCTTCTCGAGTTATTCTTGAGTATAGACGCGCTCTTTAGGCGCAACCGCTAGCTTCTTTTTTGAAACACTGCCCGTCACGGTACTTAATAGGGGATGACTTGATAACGCGATTGTAGCTTACAGTTCAGGTTCCGGCCCGGCAAACTTGGTATCATTCAAAAGGATGCTTAATAAGGAATCGACGGGTGCAAACCACAATTTAATCGGAAAAGTCCTTCTCGAGTTATTCTTGAGTACAGACGCGCTCTTTAGGCGCAACCGCTAGCTTCTTTTTTGAAACACTGCCTGTCACGGTACCTGGTAGGGGATGACTTGATAACGCGATTGTAGCTTAGAGTTCAAGTTCCGGCCCGGCAAACTTGGCATCATTCTAAAGGTTGCTTCGTAAGGAATCGTCGGGTGCAAACCGCAATTCAATCGAATACGTCCTTCTCGAGTTATTCTTGAGTATAGGCGCTCTCTTTAGGCGCAACTGCTAGCTTCTTTTTTGAAACACTGCCTGTCACGGTACTTGGTAGGGGATGACATGATAACGCGATTGTAGCTTAGAGTTCAAGTTCCGGCCCGGCAAACTTGGTATCATTCAAAAGGATGCTTAATAAGGAATCGACGGATGCAAACCGCAATTTAATCGGATACGTCCTTCTCGAGTTTTTTTTTAGTAAAGGCGCTCCTTAGACGCAACCGCTAGCTTCTTTTTTGAAACACTGTCTGTCACGGTACCTGGTAGGGAATGACTTGATAACGCGATTGTAGCTTAGAGTTCAAGTTCCGGCCCGGCAAACTTGGTATTACTCGAAGGATGCTTAATAAGAAATCAACGGGTGCAAACCGCAATTCAATCGGATACGTCCTTCTCGAGTTATTCTTGATGGACGCGCTGTCTTAAGGCGCAACCGCTAGCTTCTTTTTTGAAACACTGCTTGTCACGGTACTTGGTAGGGGATGACTTGATAACGCGATTTAAGCTTAGAGTTTGGGTTCCAGCCCACCATCCTTGGTATCATTCAAAAGGTTGCTTTGTAAGGAATCAACGGGTGCAAACCGCAATTCAATCGGATACGTCCTTCTCGAGTTATTCTTGAGTATAGGCGCTGTCTTTAGGCGCAACCGCTAGGCTCTTTTTTTAAACACTGCTTGTCATGGTACTTGGTAGGGGATGACTTGATAACGCCATTTAAGCTTAGAGTTTGGGTTCCGGCCCGGCAAACTTGATATCATTCGAAAGGTTGCTTAATATGAAATCGACGGGTGCAAACCGCAATTTAATCGGATACGTCCTTCTCGAGTTATTCTTGAGTAAAGGCGCTCCTTAGGCGCAACCGCTAGCTTCTTTTTTCAAACACTGCTTGTCATGGTACTTGGTAGGGGATGACTTGATAACGCGATTTAAGCTTAGAGTTTGGGTTCCAGCCCACCATCTTTGGTATCATTCAAAAGGTCGCTTAGTAAGGAATCGACGGGTGCAAACCGCATTTTAATCGGATACGTCCTTCTCGAGTTACTTTTGAGTATAGGCGCTCTCTTTAGGCGCAACCGCTAGCTTCTTTTTTGAAACACTGCCTGTCACGGTACTTGGTAGGGGATGACATGATAACGCGATTGTAGCTTACAGTTCAGGTTCCGGCCCCGCAAACTTGGTATCATTCGAATGGTTGCTTTGTAAGGAATCGACGGGTGCAAACCGCAATTTAATCGGATACGTCCTTCTCGAGTTATTCTTGAGTATAGGCGCTCCTTAGACGCAACCGCTAGCTTCTTTTTTGAAACACTGCCTGTCACTGTTCCTGGTTGGGGATGACTTGATAACGCGATTGTAGCTTACAGTTCAGGTTCCGGCCTGGCAAACTTGGTATTACTCGAAAGGATGCTTAATAAGAAATCAACGGGTGCAAACCGCAATTTAATCGGAAAGGTCCTCCTCGAGTTATTCTTGATGGAGGCGCGCTCTTTAGGCGCAACCGCTAGCTTCTTTTTTGAAACACTGCCTGTCACGGTACTTAATAGCGGATGACTTGATAACGCGATTGTAGCTTACAGTTCAGGTTCCGGCCCGGCAAACTTTGGTATCATTCAAAAGGTTGCTTAGTAAGAAATCGACGGGTGCTAACCGCAATCTAATCCGATACGTCCTTCTTGAGTAATTCTTGAGTATAGGCGCTCTCTTTAGACGCAACCGATAGCTTCTTTTTTGAAACACTGTCTGTCACGGTACCTGGTAGGGAATGACTTGATAACGCGATTGTAGCTTAGAGTTCAAGTTCCGGCCCGGCAAACTTGGCATCATTCGAAAGGATGCTTAGTAAGGAATTGACGGGTGTAAACCGCAATTTAATCGGATACGTCCTTCTCGAGTTATTGTTGAGTATAGGCGCTCCTTAGGCGCAACCACTAGCTTCTTTTTTGAAACACTGTCTGTCACGGTACCTGGTAGGGAATGACTTGATAACGCGATTGTAACTTACAGTTCAGGTTCCGGCCCGGCAAACTTGGTATTACTCGAAAGGATGCTTAATAAGAAATCAACGGGTGCAAACCGCAATTTAATCGGAAAGGTCCTTCTCGAGTTCTTCTTGATGGAGGCGCGCTCTTTAGGCGCAACCGCTAGCTTCTTTTTTGAAACACTGCCTGTCACGATACTTAATAGCGGATGACTTGATAACGCGATTGTAGCTTACAGTTCAGGTTTCGGCCCGGCAAACTTGGTATCATTCTAAAGGTTGCTTCGTAAGGAATCGACGGGTGCAAACCGCAATTTAATCGGATACGTCCTTCTTGAGTAATTCTTGAGTAAAGGCGCTCCTTAGACGCAACCACTAGCTTCTTTTTTTAAACACTGTCTGTCTCGGTACCTGGTAGGGGATGACTTGATAACAAGATTGTAGCTTACAGTTCAGGTTCCGGCCCGGCAAACTTGGTATCATTCTAAAGGTTGCTTCGTAAGGAATCGACGGGTGCAAACCGCAATTTAATCGGATACGTCCTTCATGAGTTATTTTTGAGTATCGGCGCTCTCTTTAGGCGCAACCGCTACCTTCTTTTTTGAAACACTGTCTGTCACGGTACCTGGTAGGGGATGACTTGATAACACGATTGTAGCTTACAGTTCAGGTTCCGGCCCGCTAACCTTGGTATCATTCGAAAGGTTGCTTAGTAAGAAATCGACGGGTGCAAACCGCAATTTAATCGGATACGTCCTTCTCGAGTTATTTTTGAGTATAGGCGCTCTCTTTAGGCGCAACCGCTAGCTTCTTTTTTGAAACACTGCTTATCAGGGTACCTGGTAGGGGATGACTTGATAA
>NC_049986.1:7635288-7656942 GCF_000003815.2 Branchiostoma floridae
GAAAACAGAATGAAATGAAAATTTATTTGTGTAGTTTGTTTTTTTACACGATGATGTCAAGTAATAGTAATCAAATGTATGTTTAAGTACGTTTAAATAGTATATATATGTTTAAGTCTACTAGAAACTGTCTTCTTTTGATAACTGTGTATTACCATTGGTGACGGACAGTAAAAAAATGGGACATACAGCTGTAAGCTGGATACCAGGTAAGGTCTGTACGCATGTGACTGTTGTCTATAGTCTTTTTTTAGATATACCAGACATACAGATTGGAAGTTGGCAAAAATGGTATCACTGACTCCACTGGTCATGAGCCAAACTGGCACAGACATACATGTACTGGAGTCTGACAAACATGGTTTTAAATGTTATACTGTTGTATAGTGTGCCAACCTAAGATTAACTAAATGTGGCATGGGGGTTTGGCTGATACCCAAAACCTTTCGCCAGTCCAACTGTCTTCTTGAATTGGTACCAACTAGGGAAAAGTGAAGTGTACAACATTGTGAGACATACTTGTTGACAATGAGTGAGCCAAGAGAACTATACTTGCCAAAATATTCCTTCGAACCTTCGTGATGTAGTATCTTATGCCAGTAGCACTAAATTTAGAAATGCCTAAGCCCTTGCCTACCTGGCAAACTTAGTACATTTACTAGAAGTCAAAAGCAGAAGAGGAGATGCATCAGTTGGTGCCAGGCCCTAGACTGTAGCCTGGGTACCATCCCATTTTTTTAGGGCAGCGAGTGCAAGGAGCCCCATAGAAATAGGCTGTTACCCAGGCTACTTATATCACACAAAGATGAGTAGGTAACTCAAATATAAACATGTCTTTAAACCATTGAAAATCCCTTTTTGGACGATTTTTTAGTAATCTTGGAAGTTTTCGGGTGACTATGAGATAAGAGTGTCTATACTTGTTGAACCAGTTGGAAAAAATTACCTTTCTCCATCTTAGGGTTTTCAGTGGCCTGTGAGATAGTGAAATGCACCAACTCTACGGCAGTTGAAAGCTGCCCTAAGACACACTCCTCCGCACATTGACCTCTGACCTCCACCGTTGATGTTTTTGGTTGACATCGACAACTGTTCTTGGTAATGACGCTTCGGTTTATTTGTATATATTGTTTGTTGTCCTCTGGTTGTCTTACTGAATGTACACGTTTCGTTTTTGTTATTTATGTAGTGGGCCCCCTTGGAAATCAACTTTAAAAAAGTTGAAGGGGCTACCCACATGTCTGGAGATGAATAAATAAATAAATAAATAAAAGATGCTTTTGTCCGATTTTCCATACAATTGCACATATTTTTTGCAAATACAGGGAATGCGTTGTTACGTCTATCCAGCTCCTGTCTTTGCCAGGACTTCTAAATACTGTCAAGTTCAAGGACTTTAGTTACAGTAACCACAACTATGTACAGTATGTAAACATGGGGAGAACTGTTGACTGTGATGGCACAAGCTGAGGTGACCCTGACGTGAACTCCTGAACTTCTGGCCATCCATAAACATTAGCTCTGTGCTAACAGGAGTATAGGGTTTTCTTCTATCTTTAACACATTGCATTCAGTACAACATATGCACTTGTATATGGAAACAGTTTCTGTAAGAACTGTTCTCTTTCAAGTCCTCTTAGCTAAGCAATGCTCAGTAACCACTTGGTCCTTTATAGTTTGTATCTTTCCTATGTGTTCCAAAGCATGCAGTGACATACTGTAAATACATCTAAGTTCGTGGGGATTTAATTTCGCGATAGTGGGAAAAAGACTGTCCATGGTGGTTTTAAGTTTGCGGTAGCACCATGCACTGCAGTCTTGAACTGCCATGGAAAAATGTTCGCGGTGGTTTTAAATTTGCGGTAAATTTCCAACGCAAAAACCGCGAATATAAAATCACTGTGAAAATTTCTGCATTTACAGTAATGGCTTTTAAATTTATTTTAGAATTTATTGGTCTGATCTTATTTGGGGATATTATATATCCATACTATTTAGCCCTTAATTCGACATAGAGGAAGCATGTATGGAATTTCCAGGTTGACCCTATAGGATACATGTGTCAAGTGTTGGTTTTAGGTTGTGGTCTGGCCTTTCAACTAGAGACATGTAGACTAAACATACAAATGGACACTTAGGACAGACATGGCCCAAGCCTAAATTGGAGGAGACAATGCTGCCATTGTTCTAACGAAGCTGTTCTTTTGCAATGTCTGGACAAAAAGGTAGGAGGGGGAGGCTAGGGGAGGAGGCATTTGGAAGAACCCTACTAGTAAATACATACATTTGTGATGTGCTACCTTTTCGGCTGTTTCACAATTGAGTGTACCGAACAGGGGTCACTGAGGTTGAAAAATCAACTTTAATATATATCAAAACTGATATTGGCAGTTCAAAGGTACATACTTGTGGCTTAATATTCTAAAAGATCTCTGCACAACACCTCCCGGTTACTATAATATAGGTCTTTCTTTAATGGGGCACTGAGGGGGTACGGACGGGACAACTGTAAGACTGTATGTAAAGGTGCATACAGTATACCCACATGAAGAACTAAAGATAAACACTGTTCCATGTTATCTTCCATCACTAGTATCCACAAGACCAGAAAACTAACTTTTATTTGCAGTAGCACCTTGTTGTGTCATTTTCTGGTCATTTATTGTATGGCGATAATAACACCTTGCTGTCAATTCATGTCGAGGGAAAGATCAAATACAAATTTTTTAAATTCTAGCACTTTGATAGCTAAACTTTGTTAGAATTTCATCCTTTATATGCCCCTACATAAGATTCTAGCATTCATACTTGGGCAACACATCAAGAGACTTGATGATTTCATGAATATGATAATACATGGGGGTACGGACGGGACACAACCAGACAACAGACTGATACAGCAGGGTCTTGTTCAAACCTTTTGGAACACATTTGTTCACTAAATACAAGTTAAATAAAGCATCTACAAATACTGTAATAATGTTTAAACTAAGAAAAAAGGAGATAGACATAATTATTAGATCTGATCTGATCTAGAATGATCTGAGAATGCCATTAGAGCTTATTTTCTTTGATGGCCATGCTCAACTGGTGAACTTGATGGGATGTATCTGTTCTGTCAGGGAATCTGCAATTTCTTGACATATTTGCAGATTTCTTCTGCTCTCTTTTGTCACAGCAAGTACTAGTACCCCTTTCTTCTCAAGGATTTTATTTTGAGTAGGAGACTTGACAGGTCTCTCCAGAACCTTTGCTTTTCTCCTTGGTGTCTCAGGTAGTGCCTGTTTTGTCCTTGTCATGTACACTACCTGCACTGGGAGGTGGGGAAAATGGGTCATCACCATCATGAGGATGATCTGTGAGAGTGAGCTGGGCTAGAGGAGAGCATTGAACTGGACAAATAGGATGGTAACTTTAGGGGAATATCAGATTTCATCTCATACCAATCCCAGGCAGTTTATGGGTAATAATGAAAAAACCTTACAAAGAAAATGCTGGCAAATTCATTAAAAAGTACTATTTGTAGTGAGGAGATTAATTGTTTGTATCTGTTTAGTATTTATTATGTGTTATTCTAGCAATTGGGATATCATTTTCCCCAGTTTTTTGCTCAAAACTAAAAGTGGGGGTACGGACGGGACAGGTGGGGGGTACGGACGGGACAGGGGTACGGACGGGACATTTGAAGTTATACAGTGCTGTATCAAGCAAGGTCTTTATCACAGATATGGTTTATATAGTGGTTTGGTATCTAGTCAAAGAGACTTGTAAACCATCACAATTAAAAGCTTGTAATATTAGCCTAGTATAGAAATTGAGGGGGGGTACGGACGGGACAGAATTTTTCGGAAAATTACAGCTGATACTTTGATCCTTCGCTGTGAGTCAGATGAAAGTAGGAATGATCTCATTCTACTTTTGTTCAGTTACATACATCATATCAAAACTTAACATGTCAAATTAACACTTATTACAGTACATTAAAACAATGCTACATACTTTGTAATCTATAAGAAAATATTACATTAAAATTGGTAACATGTGGGTGAAAATGCAAAATAACCCTGCTGGCAAAAAAAAGTTGGAATATCTTCAAAAAATTGTAATATATCTCAAGTTAACATATGACTGCATGTACAAAATAAAGAATTTTAAGGTAGCAGTCATGTTTTTAAAGTCAGTTGCAATGTTCAGAATGTGAAAAAACTGAATGACCCCTGGTAACACTAAAAATGGGACATTTTTAGACAACATTTTTTACGATAGTTTCGCCAAATATTGATGGATTTCTCTATTTCTTTTTTTGTTGTGTTCCTTGTTACACCAGCTTTTGGAAAATAACAGTCAAAAACAGTAATATCTTATGTAGACTTTCTTATCAACTGGTAACATGTGGAAAAATAAATGGGTACACTCAATTGTGAAACAGCCGTTTGGGTGAGAGGTCACCGCAGACACGCAAACATTAAACCACTGTGGATATTTCATGATTTACAACTACAGGGTTCCAGGCTTCCAGCCAGGATTTTATTTTAGCATAATGGTAATGGCAAGGACGGTGTGGAAGGAGGGTCTTGGTCCTTCCACAGTGAGATTTTGAAAATGTAGAGACTAGAGTAAAAAGTTGGCACGATAAGGGTACTGTTACTTACTGTTACTCTGTTAATATCACATGTAATCTGAAGGCTTTTTTGGTCAGTTTGGAGCTGCATATCATCATTTTTCATATTTGATTAGACATTTTTAAACAAGTAAATGACAGCAAAGTACCACTACGCTAGTTGAAAATTAGAGAAGTGGTCCTCAATTTAGCGTGGTGGTTGCAACTTACAGCGTAGTGGCCCGCTATGCTAAAAATGCACTAGCTAGAACCCTAATTCATGGTACTTCTGGTGGAATAGCTCACAGCATGCGGTGACCATGCCCTTGATTTGAAAACAGGGTTTACAATAACATTATACGGGCAACTTGAAACTCGTAAAAGATTTATAGATAAACCAGCTGTTACCTTGAAATTTTGTTTTATAGTCCCAGTCTTACATTGTAAGTAATGAGAAACCAACTGTGCTAATTGATTGAAACAATACTTTAAAGTTTAATCAAATTAATGGCACTCCAGGGCAAACTGGGTGCATTGAAAAAAAATCATGAACATCTTTATAAAACTTTTGTTGAAAGCTTTTCACTAGGTCCAAGATATTTGATCATGATCACATATATAGTTACACAAAGTACACCAAGATACATCATAACATATTCTTAAAATTTGAGATGGAGAAAAAAGTTCTAAACCTTTCTTTCTAAGTTACTCAAAGTTCAAAGATTTGAAAATTTTACATTCCAGCTATGACGAGAATCAGTTAAAATTACGATTAAGTTTTGCTGATGTTTTACGTCATCTCATGGTATAAATTTTGATCAATGTTGATGTTACACATCAGTGCACCAAAGGAGGTTAAAAATCACCTTATTCTTAACCTCCTTGGTGCACCTATTCCCAAAAATGAATTTTGAGCCCTGCATTCTGAACTTCTGATTGAAACAATACTTGGCCGCGTGGCGCGTTGGTACACCCGATCCCTCGATCTCGGAAGTTAAGCAACGCGCGGTCCGGATAGTACTTGGATGGGAGACCAACCAAGGACGTTCGGATTGCTGTAGCCTCACGAAGCTTTCCACGAAATCGTCTTCCGGGAGGGACGTAAAACGGGGGTCCCGTGCTCGAGGAGGTGCCTCGACCACGTTAATCAGCCTCATTACTCATAATTTGGGTACCTACTGGCTGGCAAAATACACCTGGTGATTATTTACTGGCACTCCCACTCCCAGCAGATGTTGCATGCAAATGGATTCACATGGACACCACTATTCTGATGTTCGTACCTTTGTTAGAAAACAGCTGTTGTTGGGTTACCATGATGACTCCTGCGTACAATGATACAGCTGTGTTCTTCAAAGCAATGACTAACTTTTACGACTTGTTTTTTAAAATACAAATCTAGTGCAAAAACTTTATGGCAAAATTTCTCTTTGGAAGATGATCAAAACACTTGTGTAGCTATGGACTTTCTTTCTATCATGTGACCAAGGATTTAAACTCATTCAGTCATTGATGTCACAAAGTAGACAAATGCCCAGCCTTGGCTTTAGTATAACCAGAAACTTCCTGAAGGATGACCTATGCCCTCAGGGGGACAGACAAGGAAACAGTTCTGGAACTTGAAAGGACATAAATTATCTTGTTAAGTCACTTTTACCCTGGGCTGTCTCTAGGACTTATGGCTGCATTTCAGTATTTCATATGCATATTCTTAACAATGGGAATCATGGGAGAAAGAGGCTGTCAAAAATCACCTACCTGACTTTTAGAACATGAAAAACTCACATTGGCATGATTGTCCGACCACTGAAGAGTAATTCAACGACAAAAAAAGGAAAAAATTTACGGCGGAATTATATTATATGCCATCAAAACATAGGTCGGAGACCTTTTCACCCCCTTTCACTGCATGTAAACAACACCAAAACACCTAACTTCTAAGGCCTACTGCAGCCACAAATATCACTAAAAATCTGTTTTTTCAACATAATATAGAAGCTACAACCCTTACCTATAAATGCACCTCCAAAATCCAAACATATCCCAAGAAAAACAATTTTACAGCCACTTTTCCCAAGCCTACCTAAGCATTCTGTATGGGCTAAAACTGGGTCATCTGCGCAAGTCCGGAAATACCGAAATTTGCCCTTATGAATGAAGTCATGTAAAGTCAGGCCACATTGGTCTTATCCAGAACTAAAAGAAAAAAAATTAAAAGAAATACAAACTTTGTGACATGATATATACAACCTGTATCATAATAGTGTTCAATACTGAAAGTAGCATACTTCTGCAGATATCCCTACAACAAATATATAGGCTCACCAGAGCACCATCAGTAAAAGAAAAGGCTATAGTTTTTGCTGCACTAATGTGCATATGCATTCAGAGTCCTGGATTAACTTAAAAAAAGCCAAACCAAGTTATTTACAATTCTTATTCCACAAATATTGGTTCCCGATATTACAGCTGGCAGTGTTTTGCACAGCATATTCCACAGACAAATTCCAATACAGGGGTTAACGACCTCAATAAGGAAAAGGTGGTTGCCCTTGGTTACCAGCAGCAAGCGCACCTGGCATTTTTCTGGCAGCAGACAGAGAAAAATCTTGGAGTTGGCAGAACTAGGTCAACTGGAAATTTATATTTGCAAGTCTAGCCAAATAAGGGTTGTCGCAGATCCCTTGTGGTTGTGTTGTAGTTGGATTTGAACCAACCGCCTTTGTTTGAAAAAGGCCTTACCGAACGTCTGCTGCAGTTTTTGATGTGTCATAGGTTAATCATATACGATGTTCTGGAAGAGTTTCCAAGTTCATTGGAGTTTGTCTGGAACAGACTTTGAGGATGACATCATTTGGCAACAATGTGACAAGGCTTACCGCATAGCCACAAGTCATGCCATGAGTTAAGCTGTGCTAACTCCTTTTTAAACCTACATGTACGCTTATAATCTAAAAATCTGTCTCCGCCTTACTGGTCCAGTGAGAAACTCTTTGCTCCTAATCCTAGACAAACAAAACTACTGTTGATGAAGTTAGTCGCAAAGGTTTTTAATGTGCTTGTTTAAGATGTACGAAAATTCCAGATTTCTCCCACACTACTGTTTACTGTAAATGCAGAAATGTTCGTCGTAGTTTTATGTTTGCGGTTTTCGCGGTGGACACTTCACCGCGAACTTAAAACCACGGCGAACATTTTTCCATTATAGTATGTGACTACAGTCTACGGCACTACCGTGAACTTAAAACCACTGCGAATACTCCATTTTCCCGCTACCACGAAAGGTTGAATCGTGTAGGAAGAGCGCCCGTGTAATTTTTCTGACTACTAGTACTACTATATCTGCGCGATTCAACCTCTACTTGGCGAGTACATTCACAGTAATTGGTGTGACCTTACTTTACTGATAAAAGCAAGACTTCAAAGGGATGGCAATATCCAATTCTACATATACAGTCGTCTATAAGTGACCTCTACATAAAACTTGCACACAGTCCTAAATATGTTTTTCTCCCCCTCTGATAGACCCTCCTCAAACAAAGCTCTAGTTAATAGACATGTGTGCTCTGTCCTGGATTGTTTGAACGGGTGTTTGCACAGTGTCTATAATCAGATTTACGATCAATCACGGCCAGTCAATTAACTGGGATGCTATAACGGCTTTCTCAATGATCTTGAGAATGTGGCACTTGAATCCTATCCCCACAGTCTGTTGCCCAGAAACTGAACTCAAAGTGCAAGAAACTCAGAACCTCCAGAGTCCAGGTAGAAAAGGAACACACAGACTCAGAGAATGTAGAGTAGAGTGTAGTTCTCCTGTATGCTGAATTTACTGTTAATTCATTTACCTCTGCAGTTTTTTCCCCACCGTATTGTAAGAGGGGAAAAAAAGGAGATTTTTGTGGTGGTTAAACTTCAAATTCAAACAAATCTAGTGCAACGGAAATACACAATTTGGAAATGCATATTCGTTGGGCCATGAATTCAAGGTAGACGTGTCTTTATATGGCCTCCTTTGGTCAGTATTGACCATGGTAAATCCTATTTGGTATCACCTCTACTGTTAGCCCTGCAGCTTTGGCCATAGCTAAACAGTCCTAGAATGACAGTAGAGACTGTCACTGGGAGGTCACTGTGAAACAAAACCAAGTTTAAACTTTTCCAGTATTCCTAAAAACAACAACTGACCTAACACACTTTTGCTGTTATCATAGAGATGAGATGTTATCATGACAACTGCTGAGCTGCTAATAAGAATCAGGTCATGTCTGATGCATATACATGTAAGGGTAACCGTGGCATCAAATCATGTAGATCTGTTGTTCTTGTCTGATTCATAGGAAGCTCTTGAACAGAAGAAGGGAAGGAAAATCTGAAAGTTTCTTCCTGTTTCTCCTTCTGTGATTCTAACTAACGATGTAAATGCTTCATCTGACAATGATTCCATAAATGATTTGAACAAAGCCTTTCTTTTTAAGCTTTTTCCTGCCCTAAACCCCTGTCTTACCATGGTAACTAGAATTTAAGCCAGGACTTGCAGAGAATCTGTTCATCTTAGATATTTAAGTATCCGCTAGGCTGGCAAACTGTCCCAGCATGACAAAATGTTGTTGTTGTTGTCCTTGTTTATAAACGTCTATTGTTTTGCTAGAGGTGGTCTCTTGGTGCTGAATAACACATGGTTCATTATCTAGTCTATTGTCTCTCAAGGTATTAAGCTCCTGGTGCCTCATGCTTGGAAGTTGCTGGATGTGTTTTAAGGAGAGTGTGTCTTCTTCTTCTTTCGTTTTGAGGTTACCAACTTCAACTTTCTGAAGACCTTTGTAGCCTATAAACTCATTTTTCACTTGAGCGAAGTGAGGAGTCGTGTAAAGTGCCTTTCCCAAGCGCACAAGATCGGTGACACGGCATGTCAAATTTGTCCATACTCTCAATGTACTGGGAGAAGGCCATGTACATCTGTTTGTTGATCCTCTGAAATTATCTCCAGCTAAGGTGGTGATATTAGTGTCTCTACTGACAAAATCCCCAGAGTGCTTATCTAAGGTTCTCTCCAAGACCTGTCAAACGGATTCTCACATCTCTGCCGGCCCTGTCTAAAAAGTCTGGTGCCCAGGGTACCGCTGTCTGTACAGGGCACTTAGCTTACCGCCCCAGACGGACCCCAATCTGGGACATCTGTGTCTCCCCGGTACCGTTATCACTCTAGACCGTTAGAAAAACCCTCACGAAGAGTACCAAGAACTCACTCTGACTCAAACCATTCTCTGATCCAGACTCACTATAAATACCGCTGGAGGCTTGCGGAACTTTGATCTGGGAAAAGCCGCAAACCGCTCCCGGAAAACAAAAACTCAGCCAAGCGAAACGAAAAAGTTTTCTCCCCTTCCGCGGAAGATGTGCCAAGCTGACAAAATCATAGCGGTTGACCTGGTCGATATACTACACCCATGCGGCTGTAAGCTAAGCTGTGTTTGACATTGCACACCTAGATGACCAGAGACAAAACAGATCAACAATAGAGTAGTGTTTGGTAAACAATGGGAAAGAAATTTGCAGACGACGGAACTTACCAGAGCGCCAGTCGGCTTTTCGGGTAGTCCTGTCGCTCCAGGTACCCCAAAGTATAAGGCAGGGAATGCGCCTTATTCCTAGCCAGGATTGCAACAAAAATTGTCGGCCATTGCATCCTTTCGGGATCCAACGATTCTAGCTGTTCAAAGCTTCCCGAAAGTGTCCAGAATATCGGTGTCAGCAGCAAAATCAAACTAAATCTTAGCAGTGAAACGTGTACAATCCCCAAAAACGCCGCCATCTTTTTAGACTCTGCCACTATCTTTCTCGGGGTGTCCTGACCTCTATTTATATCTGAGTTCCATCTGCGTATATACTTTACTTAAGATCAATTTTAAACTAGAAATAATAAATATATACTGAAAAGGAGCTGAAAATTAGAATTTCATGCTCATTAGGTAATGTTGAAAATTTAACATTTACCCCGAATATCTGAATAGAATATTCAGGCGCCGCCCGAGAAATG
The DNA here is from genome assembly GCF_000003815.2 of Branchiostoma floridae. Classification (NCBI taxonomy): domain Eukaryota; kingdom Metazoa; phylum Chordata; class Leptocardii; order Amphioxiformes; family Branchiostomatidae; genus Branchiostoma; species Branchiostoma floridae. The sequence continues at coordinate 7,645,929 of NC_049986.1, forward strand.
CATTGTGGGATTCTATGACGTCTTCGAAATTTGTATTATCATAATTTATGCATCCTTCATTGGGACGCCATCTTGGTTCGCCAACGTAGAGAAAAGACTGAAAGAAAATCCAGTGCCATCCTTGGATAATTCGACGGTATCCGCCGTAAATTGTCTCTCAGACATAAACCCAGAAGAACGGGCCGAGGTAAGGCTGAAGATTTTGTGACATTTTGAAGTATTTTTTTGTCAAAGAACCTGTTATTTGACAGACATCGTTCTCGACACAAAGCCGTCGGATTTTCGGCCTTGGGTGGAGAACCGATCGTAAAGATTGATTGTTTAGGTCAAACTATTGGATATGTATGCTTTTAGAGGACATTTGTTGACTTAGAAGGATGCAACAAGTCGGTTGTGTAACGTCTGGTTGTTCTGCGGAACTTAGAGGAAACGTTATTTCGACAGGAAGCAACTGTGCCCGATGAGGTCACTTGATCAATCGTCCTGATCGGCTTCTAGTTAATGAGCCAGAAGTGAACCTGTTGTGGTCTTCAGATTTTCTCGCCCAAAACTTTTTCCATAAAGCACATAACTTATCTGTCACTAAGAGCTCTTGTTGTCATTCCAGAAAACCAGATGACGCATTTGATAAAAATATACAGTATCAATATTATGAGGCGACGGGCGCGTCGAATTTCTCAGCTACAAAAATATTTTCCAAATTGTCTTCAGTCTGAATTGTCTTACAACCTTTCTTATTGGACATCTGAAATTGTCTTCATTCATAGTTAGAGTATAAAAGACCTGTTTCTTGCAGATCACTTCAGTGTCACTGACGAAGGAAAGTGGATTCTTTCCGAAACGTCTGACCGTTTCAAAACCATATCCAGTTGCTTGAGTAACTATTTTTGGCGTATCTTATTACCTGGATGTCTAACCTACATCGACGTATTTTCCTTGAGGCTTGACTACGTGCGAGACGCTTTGCGTTGGCAGACGGGAAAAAAAGTACCACTAAGTGATGTTTCTTCAATCCTGGCTGCATAATTTGTCGAGAAAAGATTTGAGCACAAAATTAGTTTACTCATGGCAAATTATTGTGTAAAATAATTCTTTGAGGGCGGGTGTGTCGTTTTAAGTCAAATAGTGTTATTGGCGCGACATAATATGTGTATATTGCATTGAGTGATTCTAGATTAAATGATTGGATAAACATATCTTGTTGATCACAAGATACATGGTTTCATGTCATCACAAATCGATAGAATAGTTTTTTTTTACAGCAGATGTTTAAAAGGTATGTTTAAGAGCCCTACACATTGGAGCATCTCTCTTTCAAAGATGACAATAAATTATAAATGTTGATTTGTAGAGATTCATATGAGCTTTAGAATGACCACAGCTAACTCATAATTTAGATATTTCGATTATGAGGAACACTAGCCAGCCATTGTGTGCAAACCCAGCACTTCAGCTAAAATCACAATGATTATCATTATGATTTTTTGTGAATGGCCCACACAATAATACACATGTTTATGTCAGTTTGATCATAATACAAGTTGTTGCATTTGTAGTTGAGTTTGAGTTTATAATTTAATCTCGTAGTTCCCCAGTTGAAAGAAAATCACATATACAGATGGCCAGTGTAGTGGAGGGCCAATCAGTAATGTGGTCCATTGGGAGGGATCTACATTATTTATCTATTGTATACCCCAATTACTCTACTCCCTCATAAATAGACAAAGGTCTGTCACCAGGCTTTGTTCTATATGAAGTTGGCAGGTCTATTATGGCAAGGAAATGGTCTGCCCCTGCCTGCCACAATACATGTACATTAGACACACACTATACATTTGTAAACACTACAGGGACTAAATTGTTGAAATTTTACTCTGCGACAGCCTCCATGTCAGCAGTGTATGGAAAAATTAACGAATTTCTAGTAAATTTTGTATTGAAAGTGCAACAGCTAGAATAAATGATGTCTGTTTGGACAGACATTTTGGGTATACATTAGACTTGCTATATGTGTTCAGTAATTTGCCATACATTGTACCCATTACAATTGTTATGCAAGAAAGTTGGAATTGCAGGTCAGACATTGGCATCTGAATTTATCACATCTGATAGAGGAGAATGCTTGTTTTTTTCGATCTATATTTTTTGCTCTGATATTTTGGTTGTTGTGTTCTGCACTGACCATTCACCCCGTACCCTGGGGAGTAGATCCTCTGGCAAGCATAAAATTCTGATTGACCAGGGATTACATGTGGCCACAGTCTTCAACTGTGACTTGTCTGATAGTACTGTAAATGCAGAAATGTTCACGGTTTAATATTCACGGTGGTGGTTGCTTCACTGCGAATTTGAAACCACCGCAAACATTTTTCCATGGCATTAAGAGACTACAGTGCATGGTGCTACCACGAAATTAAAACCACAGCGAAAAGTCCATTTTGCCGCTACCGCAAAATTAAATCTCCACGAACTTAAATGCATTTACAGTAATTTTGGCCCCCAAGAATGCTTCATTTTAACCTAGAATTAGAAAAGAAGCTCCAGACACTCCCCAACTCTGTGGCTCCGGTCAGTTGTGGTGCTTCCCCCTTGCAAGTCCTGTTTTGGTATTTCAATCTCTCATGCCATCTTTTGTTTGCACCTTATTGAGAAGTAGACATGTGCATCTTCAATCAATGGTCGGTGTTATCAAAGTCAATTGGTAATTATTGAATATCATTCTCACAAATTATGTTCGTCTATGGTTCCCTAGTTGCTTGGCTTATTTCTTCAGGGTTGGGGTTTTGTGCGCGTGAAGAATTTGCGCGTGAAAACTTGCGCGTGAAAAATCTGCGCGTGACAATATGCAAATTAGCTGATTCCCAAGGGATTCAAAATTTTTTTGCAGTTTTATACTTAAAAGCTCAAACAGGATGGCACAAAATGGAATTAATCATCATATTGTTGCATTCTAGAGTACAAAATCTCGACCTGAGTGATTTTCAAGTGATTTTTAAATGTTAACTTTTCACGCGCAAAAAAGTTTGGAATTTGCGTGTGAAACAATCTGCTTCAAAAAAGATGAAATGAAGCTTCTAGAATGGAGAAAAGCCTCAAATTGTTACATTTTACAATACAAAACCTCATATGAGTAATTTTTCAATTCATTTCTGCCAAATTTACGTGATTTTGAAATGTTCAAAATATGCAAATTAACCTATTCCCAAGGGATCTGAAAATCAAGGTTTTTTTAAACCAAAAATTCAGGTAACAGATGGGGAATTATATCATAGGTTAAAATTTTTCTGCCATAGAATTCCTTGCGGCAAATTTTTCAGGAACTTTATTTTTCACGCGCACATTTTTCACGCGCACGCGCAAATTCTCCACGCGCAGAAAACCCGTTCCCTTTCTTCATAGCAGCATAAGGTTTCTACATAGAGATTTATGTAGAAAGGGGCCTTGCTTTATCAAGACCATATTAGCTCTATTTCTGCTTTCAGTGGTGTTTAACCACTAGGTTGAATGAACAGTACATACAAACAGAAGTTGCAAGTCAACCATGTATCTTTGGGGTCTTTCCAACCATAAATGAATGTGCAAAATGGCTATTCCTTCCCTTCTTGGGATTGCATGAATTCAATTTTCAATGCTTCTTTCACTTTCATGTTGACAAATCACCCCCGCCCCCTGTGTTCACTTTCTCGAAAATAATTGTAAGTTCACTCTTAAATTGCTTGAAATGGCTGTGAGCCTGCGACGTCATCAGAAAATGGTACACGCCTACTGATCTGTGTACTTAATTCCCAGACTTTGGAATAATGGTTTTGCACCACTAAACTACCATATCAGCTCTGCCTATATTGCTTTTTAAGTCTAGAATGTTTCTTCTCTGGTATCATAATTTTTACATAGGGTACTAAAGCACCCTCATACAGTGCTGTCCCACTCAAGATTTCTGGGAAGAAGCCCAAGGGGTCGACATTATTCTAGTTTTGTGAAATATAACTAAGAAATCAATATGGCACTTGTAAAAACTAAGGAAAGGAGAAGATAGCAGTTTTTAGAAGAAGGATGACACTTAGCTTTCTAAGCTGTAATACATGTTTGAGATAGTCACAGCCATTTTGTCTGACCAAGGATAATTTATGTTATGGAAAAATTCAAAATTGACCAGTACAGTGGGCCTAGTGCCAAGTACTTGTTAGGTGCCAATTTTGTTTGACCTTTGCATAGATAAAAGCACCCAACTCTTCTAACTGCTGTTTGAAATTGATGCAGTGTCCTTCCCTCACTTCTGATAAAACAATATTTTATGAGATGATACTGCTTTTAACTAGCCTGGGTACCATCCAAGTAGTAGTTCGCTACTCTGCTCACTTCTGCTATCCGTCTGGGGACCAGCACATTCACACCGTTTGGTGGTAACGTTAGTTAATGAGCGAATTAAGAAATGGGTTCTAGAGCGCTCATTCGATGACAACGGGCCCTCCCGCAAGCGGACGGATGGCGTTTCGTCTGTTGGAACGCCTGTTCAAACGAGTGCCTGAACTCATTTCTTAATTCGCTCATTTGTAGGGACGAATCAGCGCCCTTGTTTAAAATTTGGACAATTCCAGGCGTTAACGTGGCAGAACAGCAGAGGAGCGACAGTGTATAGTGTATAAGGAATGTCAGTGAGAAGCAACTGTATATATTGCATAATAAACGTCAGAGCAAACTACTGTAAATGCATTTAAGTACGCAGGGATTTACTTTCGCGGTATCGGGAAAATGGAGTGTACGCGGTGTTTTTTTTTAGTTCGCGGTAGCGCCATGAACTGGTCTTGAAAATTGAAATTGGTTGCAATGAAGTGGCCACCACAAAAATCGTAAACAAAAAACCACCGTGAACATTTCTGCATTTACAGTACTTTTTGAATGGTACCCAGGCAAGCTTTTAACACACAAAGTAACAAGTCTGTTTCTGTGATTGCAGAAAGAGGCACGTTCATAGGGTGCCGTTAGTGCAGCCACTCGATGACCTTCATTCAGGATGTCCGAGCGCTCGGGGAACACCGCCAAGGGGAAGGATACTGGAAAGAAGTACTCCCAACTCAACCTATACAACACTTATAAGGGCAAGAGTGTAGAGCAACAGAAGACAACAAGTAGGTCACTTTTTTTTTCCTGGTGGAATCTTGCTGGAAAAAAACAACATATTCAGGCATTTCAGCTTACTTTTAACTGCAATCTTCACCTTAGTTCAGTGTTATGACTACAGTCAAGGTTGTACAAGTGACCACTTTTATATAAGGACCACTTGGCCGCTTAAGTGACCATCTGTCTACATAGATAGTAGATCAGATTTTATTGGTCCTTAGATACAGAGTGCCATTCTCAGACAGTTATGAATATGCTCTAGATCATGTTCATTAACTGTTCATTACATTGTCTGTTTTCGGCTCTTCACTTTCATAAATACATGTTTATCACACTTCTAGTGATAGATGCAGTAAAACAACTTACCTTCACTAAGCAGTAGTCACTAATACTAGTTTCTCTTTTTTTCCAGCAATCAAACATGGCTTACAGAGTCTTGGCAAGGTGGGCACCGCTCGTCGGATGCCCCCACCGGCAAACCTTCCTAGTTTGAAAAGCGAAAACAGTGGAAACGACCCGAACGTCAACCTCGTGCCAGCAGGAGGGTCAGGATGGGGTGCTTCAAAGGACAAGGACAGGTCAGAGTTTGTCTAAGTAGAACTAAATATTTACCTTCATGTATGAAGTTAGCATGAATTGCATGATACTATTAGTATCTGTGTTGGTATAATCCATATTGAAAATTCGAGGTGAGCAAAATTCTTGTGTTGAGGACAGTTAAAAACTTCCATATGTATGAAGGTTATTTTGTGTGTCAGTTTGTGAGTATTTAGAAAGCAGCAGAGTGGCTGCTAGGTACCATGGGAACTCTGGCAGGAAGTTAGGTCTAAGGTCCCACAATAGGTTATATCATTTCCTGTCTTCAATTTTTTGCTGTATCTTTGTCTGAGGCATTATGATGGCCATTGGGAAAATGTAGTAGACAAACATGACAATGAATTAAAGAAAAATATTTTAAAAGGATCTTCAATTTCATGCTGTATATGTCACCAGAAATTATGTAGATTTGTTGCTTCAATAGATTCTAATATGTTGGTGTTTTGTTCCGTCAGCAGTACTACTTCTTCAGCAGCCAATCAGCAGCCGGAACAGCAGCCGCCGCAGGCTTCACAGCCGTCGGCAACCTCACAGGGACAAACTTCCACAGCACAGAAGGTAGCTGCCCCCCTCCCGCACAGTTGTAGGGTTCTGATAACTGTTATGATCAGTAAAGCATTCAGGCCTGGATACCCAAAATGCTTCAGATGCATGGAGAGATAGAGATGCTATATGGAGTATTTCCTCTTTAGATTGTAGCATAACATTTGCATATCTCTGGTAATGGAGTTGCATACTCAGTTCGACATACAAATGATTCTCAAACACATTGGAGTCTAATACTGTAAATGCAGAAACTTTCGCGGTGGTTTAATAATGTTCATGGTTTTCGCGGTGGCCACTTCACCGCAAATTAAAATCCACCGCGAACATTTTTCCATGGCAGTTACTACAGTGCATGGGAGAGAATACAGTGCATGGTGCTACCATGAACTTAGAACCACTGAGAAAAGTCCCTTTTCCCGCTAACACAAAACTAAATCCCCACGAACTTAGATGCATTTACAGTACTTCTGTTTTTAATGTTATTTTTGTGTTTTTTCAGACATGGAAACAGGCAGGTGCAAAACCACCAGAGAAGAAAGGAGGTAAGTTACCATTGTTATGAAAATGTTCATGCAAAATTGATCTTTTCGCCTAAAATGACTTTACATGTACAACTAAATGATGCTATGTTGTTTTGACGTCAAACCCTCCTGTGTTGTAGGTGCTTTTCCGCAGAATTCCCAGTACTTCAACAAAGAATTCCCAACCTTGGGGAAAGAAGAAGAAGAAAACAAACCTGCCAAGGAGCAGCAATATGGCCCTGGACCAAGCCTCCGCCCGCAAAGTTAGTATTTTTCGCAGAGGCCAAGTACTGATCAAAAAGGGTATATTATATCATAGCCATTTAGTATGTCTGAGGTTTTTCTTGTGTTTTGAAATTGCATTGGAATAATTTGATACTTATTGATAGGATCATGAACTAGAGACATAAAACCGCAGAAAAAATTTAGGATTTACAGTATAGCAGAAGCCGTGTGATTGCACACCCCATTTGCCAGCATATTTTGTGCAGTTATCTGGGTGGTGCAACAAAGCAAAGTTATCCAACTGCACCGCACAACACACAGGATTTTGGGATTCTCTGCAATTTTCAGAAGTGTGCGGTAATCTGTTGTGCAATTAACTGGCTTCTACTGTGATTCATTTACTGATAACCACCACTCGTGTAAATATATTCGTACGGCAAGGTTAGTGTGTTTTTATTGTTTCCTGGTTCTGATTTTGTTTATTGTTTATGATTCCAGACGAGGGCAGTTGGAGAGCAGGAGGTGGTTCAAACCAGAAAGAACAGCAGCCGAAATCCGATCAGGACCAAGGAAATGGTACACCATCCTCCCCTGGCCCAGGTGGCGGTGGAGGGGCCGCCCCGGCCGGGGGCCCCCCTGCCCCTGGCCGCCCGGGCATGGGGATGAACGGTGTACCTCCAGGGGGACCCCCTGGATCTGGAATGCCACCTTATCCCCAGTATAGAGCAATGCCACCTTATGTAAGTATGAACCATCAATAAGCTAGTCTTCATGTTTTGAAAGGCATGGTTGGACAAGTTTTCCATCTGTTGTCCTTTTGGGCAAGTACATAAAAAGTATACTTGTGCAAACTTCACTTGCCCAAAATTTAAAACACAGCTATAGATTTTTTAAAAATAATTGGTACTATTTTTTGTGTTGACCAATGCTTGATTCCATGATTGCAAAAAGTAAGAAGGGTATCAAAGTCTGACTTATAGGAAGAATCTTACTTGCCGGATCGGACAAGTAGGATAGGACATGCACTTGCCCGGGACAATCAGACTAGTGGACTTGACCAACCCTTTCCTATTGCAATGAAGTTATAGGCTATACACATTTCAGTGTCTTATCTGGTTGGCATGTGAGCTATTTGAATAGTAAATAGTGTCTGCTTTAGCTAAGCTTTTGTAAAATATTTTGAGTACAGATTTCTGAGGTTCACATATCCATTTTCCCTAAGTGTTTTGTATGCTTTTTTACAGATGTATGGTCGTTTTCCGCCAGGAGGTTTTCCTCCTAATTTTCCTGGCATGCAAGGAGCCCCCAGGTACCCATATCCCTTCCCTGATGCCCGCTACGGACCACAGGCCCCCGGCCGCGGGCCCCCGCAGCACTCTGGCCGCCCACCGGTGGAGGGTGAGGACGGTTACTCGCGACCGTCGGTGGTCCCGGACTTGAACCAGCCCCTGGACAATGACGATGACGGTGGCTGGGCAGGGGCACAAGAGGAAGTGGACTACAGTGCAAAACTTGTCTTTTCTGATGATGAAGATGCAGAAGCAGGCTCTTCATCCCACAAAAAGTCCTCCAAAGAAGGCTGGTAAGTGTCTGTTTAACATTATTTTGTGTATCAGTGCTCAAAATACTTTCAGTCAACCTGAGTCAATAGCCACGTTGTGCCAACATTTCAGGTTGCCCCACTTCCAAGTTATTACTATCTTCAAATCAGCTACTTATCCATAATCTTTTCTTCCGTATATATATATATATATATATATATATATATATATATATATATATATATATATATATATATATATACGTGCATTTTATCTCATCAAGAAATTGATACACGCTTATGCATGTAGGTGGGGAAAAGCGGTGTTCCTACTGAAAAATTTCTGGTTGCGCCCTGTACTACCTGGGTTTAAAATTAAGTTGTGCCAAGCAAAATGTGGTTGCATTTGCAAGAAGGTATTTCGAGCACTGTGTGAATGAGATAACTTCATGTTTACTTTCTTCTTTAAAGTTATTACTATTGCCACATGATTGATGTGTTGTTTTTTTCATGTTTTATCCCCATAGGGATGACAGATCCCAGGATGACAGGCCTAGAGAGCGGTCCCGGGAAGACAGAGGACAGGACAGGAGAAAGGACTCAGAGAGCTCTGACAGAAGTGGAAAGGTACATACAAATCAGTGTACAAAATACTTTTCTGAGCCAGGTTGCACGCTGTGGAAGCTGGGGCAAAACTAGGTTGCACAACTGAATTTCAAGTTGCACCACCTACAATTCACTAACTTCTGAAAAAAAAGGTACAATACATACATGTTTGGCTGATATGAAACGGAGCTGCCTCGGTCCATTTATTTCTTCCAAGTAAATTGATAACAAAATCGAGTTCTGAGGATCAAAATCTAAGTTGCACGCTGTGCAACCTGAGTTTAGAAGTAGGTTGCACCAAGGAAAAAGTGGTTGCAGTGTGCAAGTGGGTATTTTGCACGCTGCAAATCAAGACACAGTACCTGTACCTCTGCTATACTATTTATTCCAACTTCCCATTGTTTTTTACTTCATTGTAGAAAGATGTTGAAAGTAGTGATGCTTGTTCTACGAATGAAGTAAAGACCATTCTGTGAAAGAATTGTTCCAATGAGATTGATGCACAGTGCTTTGTGTTTGACCCACAGGACTTAGAAAGGCCTGGTCCACCAAAGGAAGCATGGGCGCAGCAGCAGATGTCTGGCAGGGGACCTCCTCCCCCTGCTGGCCGCATGCCTGCTGGTATGGATCCTCAGGTAAGTGCAACTACATGCATCCTCATCTTTCGTATAGAAGTCCATCAGGAAGTTGTGAAGTTTCTAAAGTATGTTACTGGAGAAAATGTTTGTTTGCTCAGGGTTGGACAGAGGTTACGCTGTCTGCACCTCGTAGTGGAACCCCCACATTCGCAGGGTTTATCAGTTTTCTAAAATTCACTATCAGGCAAGAACCTAAAAGACTCACTTGCCAGAACAAACGTTTTACTTACATGTTTATGTATTTTCACTTCCAGTAATGGAATCTTTAATCATTGGCTCTCTTTGTCTGTGTTGACCAAAGTTTGATGCCATGACTGTGAACTAGTAACGAGTACATCAAAATAGAAAAATTTTGGGGTAGGACAAGTGCTTGCCCGATCAGCACTTTGACTTGCCCGGGACAATTGGACTATTGGACTTATCCAACCCTGGTTTTCTGTGTATTTTTGTAGACATGGAGCCGTATGCAAGCCCAGTGGGATCACCGTGGACCTCCACCTGGCTACTATCCCTACCCCTTCCATGGACAGTACAGAATGCCCCCGCCAGGGCCCCCTCGGGAAGGCATGGTGCCCCCTGCCGAGGGGATGGCAACACAGCCCCCCAGGGAGGGGGTCCCTGGGCCCCAACCAGGCCAGCAAAGAGTGAGTATTCTCAAATACCACCCACGCATGCACAACTTGTTTCAGTAAGAATTTGTCTAGGAGCTGGACATCCAAACCACTAGCATTTTTAGTCTCTTAGTTGTAGGAAATGTTAACAGAATTACAACATTTTGATAGACTTTTCAGGGTGCCAAAGTAATGGTAGTGGCCCCAGCATTCACTGCAATACACATTTCACAATGCACATCCCAGATGGGTCATTTTGAGCAACACGCATATAGACTTGTCGTTTTGCTTCAGTAGTGCTGCAACTGGTACACTTTGATCAGTAAATTTTTTTTTTGAGATTTAGTCAGGCTAAGTAGTCTGGTAGTGGTAATACCCTCCTCACATTAGGCGCGATTCGATCGGACGACGAGTCTGCGACCTCTAATTTACGAGGAGGCATGACCCTTATGCCTACGAAGAAATGTCATGACGTCCAAATTACAAAATGTGCGTTACTTTTATCACTTGAAGTGCATAGTACAACCCATGGGCATAGCGTAAAAAGTCATTTCACTACCAAAAATTACTTAGTGACTTTTTCACAAGGGTTTAAAACATTGAACCTCA